>NW_028261397.1:2923397-3183397 GCF_051295495.1 Thamnophis sirtalis | reverse complement strand
TTTGCAACTTTGCAACTTAAATAAGATGTGTATGCCGCCCACTCCCTAGGGACTCTGTGTGTGTGTGTGTGTGTGTGTGTGTGTGTGTGTAGCAGTGGTGGGTTTCAAATTTTTTTTGAACCTACTCTGTGGGTGTGGCCTCCTTTGTGGGAGTGGCTTGCTGGCCCTGTGTTCTCTCTCTCTCTCTCTCTCTCTCTCTCTCTCTCTTTCCTTCCTTTTGTGTCTCTGTCCCTTTTTCCTTTTTTCTTTCATCTCTCTCTCACTTTTTCTTTCTTTTTTTCTTTTTTCTTTTTTCCTTTTTTTCTTTCTTCCTTTCTTTCTCTTTCTCTCTCTGTGTGAGTCTGTGTGTGTGTGTGTGTGTGTGTGTGTGTGTGTGTGTGAGTGGTGGGTTTCAAAAATTTTTGGAACCTCTTCTGTAGGTGTGGCCTGCTTTCCGGGTCCACTGGTGGAACCTCTTCTAACCGGTTCGGTAGATTTGACGAACCGGTTCTACCGAACTGGTGCGAACTGGTAGGATCCCACCTCTGCTTCAGGGGCTTTGGGGCAGGGGTAAAAATGCTCTGTGTAGCATTTAAGGTCCCGAGGCCGAAGATGAAAGAAAGTAATCCACCCACGGATAGCTGAACCAGCAGAAGTTTATAGAGCAAAGCAGTTCATGGATAGCAGAATCAACAGCAGAATCAACAGCAAAATTATTAATCATGACACATCCTTCTTACAGTGTTTGCAGCTTCTTCGTTCTCACGTGTTATATCATTATTGGTTAACAAGTCTCCAAGGCACAATAATTGGTTAGTCATTACATCATTGGTGTTCGTGAGAATGTGCATGTTCTACACACTGAATGAATCAAGGGTTATTCATTCAAGCAGTAAAATGTTACAGGTTCATTACTTTTGTATCACTCCATGTTCTTTTTCATGCCTGGGAAACACATTGCAAGCAAAGAATAGCTGACAGGCAAATATTTCTGCAGATTGCTGCAGTTTGTACTTACACGTGTAACCTCAGTTCTAAGGACCGTCCAGATGATTCACTGTAAAAACCCTACAGCTCTGAAGTCTGCTATCGGTTTGTTTCACACGCGGATGCGCTAAGAAGCCTTTTCTGAGTCTGCAAAAGTACTGTATTTTTCAGAGTATAAGATGCACCATGTTAGATCGAGTAAAGGAGGCACAAAAGGCTAGTGAACAAACAGCTCTTTATCGCAGGTCAAAGTAAACATCCGCTGGGGAACGGTCGGACATCATCCCCTTTCAAAGGGATCTGTCAGACCTCCCAGCCAATCAGATTATCCCTCTGTTCCCACTGGAACAGAGGACCTTGCTGCCTGACAGCACAAGGGGAGTATCTAACACACCAAGGTTTTGAAGAGGCAAATTAAAAAAAAAAGGTTTTGCACTCTGCAAACTTCCCCAAAACGGCACATTTTTCGTGAAAACGGGCCTGTTTTCCCCCCCAAAAAAAAGCATGAATAGCCTTTAGGGGGCTTGCAGAGTGCTCCCCAAAAAAACGAGCAACAAACAGTCCATTTTTTAAAGAAAACGGGCCTGTTTTTTGTCAAAAAATTGCATGCATAGCCTTTAGGAGGCTTATAGAGTACTCCTGGGGGCTGGGGGGGGGGAATTGAGTAAAAAAGGGCCCGTTTTTCACTCATTTCTGCCTTCCCCAGCCCCAAGGAGCTCTCTGAAAGTCTTCTACAGGCCATTTTGGTGAGGGGGGGGGGGGTCGGGAGGCATAAAATTCTGTATTTTTTGCTTTCTAGCGAATATAAATCACGCGGCATAGCTGACTGTCACACAGCTGATCATCGGAGCTTTTTAAAAATGTTTAAAGCATTTTTAACTACCTATTGAACCAGTAGTAAAAAAAAAATGCTTTAAACAGGAAAAAAAAAAGTTCAGCAATCAGCAGTGAGACAATTGGCTGTGTCGCGCGATTTCTAGAGAATATAAAGCATTCTGGCTGGGGAATTCTGGGAGTGGAAGTCTTCCCCTCTTAAAGCATTCTGGCTGGGGGATTCTGAGAGTGGAAGCCCACCCCGCTTAGCCTGCTCTCTTCCTCTCTTTACAGTCTCTTCTTCCAACAACGGTGACATTCCCGAAGTTATTAAGACTTCTTGGAGTTGTGGTCATTTTAATTGGTGGCATTTATCTCTTCATTAATCAGGTAGGATGTCTAATGGCTGGCTCTTTGGGCGTGACAAGGTGGTCATGTGACTGGGTGGGTGTGGCCAAATAGATGTCATTCACGTCGAGGGGCGCCTTGCCAGCCTCTACTCACCCCTCCCCTCCCAGCCACTTCTCCCCTGCCCGTCTGGGCTCCTTGGGGCCCCAACAGGAAGCCGTTGCTGGAGCTAAGCAGCCACCAGGAGAAAGAGTTGGCACAACAGCTCAGTTCAAATTGGATCTGACCGAGAAGGAGGCTCAGCAGAAGCACCTCACTGAGGACTAGGGGCATAGGCTTTCCAAGCAGAGGGAAGACTTGCGGGAGTGCAAGGCCAGGTGCTGGCGCCTGGAGGCTCAGCGGGCTGAGATGGTCAGCCAGTTTCAGGCCTTGATGCAGTCCCATTGGAACGAGGCCCTCCGGCTCTTCACCACCAGCGGCTCTTTCCTCCAGCCTTCGCCCAAAGCCCCCCACCAGGGGGTTGAAGCAGACCCCAAGTTGGAATTTCTGCCCCCCTCCGACCCGCACAAAAAGACCCCAAAGGGGGAGACTCTCTGCAGCAACACAAGCATTCATTACACGTATCAATGGTGATCGTAAGTCAAGACTACTGATTGGCCCCATTTTCCTACCCAAGCCAACGAAGCCACCCCCTCCTCAATCTCCTTTGGCTCCAGTTCCACCTCGTTTTCCTTTGCAGATTCAAGAGCTCCCCCAGGGGGAGAGCCTTCTCTGTGGGAGCGCCTTCCCTCTGGAATGAGCTGCCCCCGGAGCTTCGTATAATCCCCGACCTCCGGTCCTTCCGACGCGCCACAAAAAGTTGGCTTTTCCAGCAAGCCAGCCTGGCCTGAACAAAACAAATCGAAGTATTGATTATTGTTAATTTTAATTTTAATTCTTTTTTAAAAATGTGTCATTGTTAATTTTAATTGGGTTTGGGGATATCCTATTTAATTTCTTTTTTTAACTTTTGTAGTACAGGGCGGGGCATAACCTTTTCCTAGGGGGTCACAGCAACACTTGTAATAACAACACAAATAATTCATACACCATTCGAAAGCCCATCAAAAACTGAGTTTATTGACACGATTTAATAGTCAGTATGACCACCATTAGCCCTTCGAACAGCATTCAAACGAGGTGGATAAGAACACAACAAATCTTCAAACAGTTCCGTTCGATTTTCCAGATTTTCCAGAGGGCGGGGCATAACCTTTTCCTAGGGGGTCACAGCAAGATCGACAGCAGTTTACAACTTCCGCAACACCTCATTTTAAAGCCCATAAAAAACTGAATTGAATGAGCTATTAAATGTTAAATTTGTTTCGGTTGAAACTTTGAGAATGAATTTGGAAACTGTGTTGAAAAATCTGGAAAATCGAACGGAACTGTTTGAAGATTTGTTGTGTTCTTATCCACCTCGTTTGAATGCTGTTCGAAGGGCTAATGGTGGTCATACTGACTATTAAATCGTGTCAATAAACTCAGTTTTTGATGGGCTTTCGAATGGTGTATGAATTATTTGTGTTGTTATTACAAGTGTTGCTGTGACCCCCTAGGAAAAGGTTATGCCCCACCCTGTATGTGTTTCTTTTAATGTTGTACGCCGCCCTGAGTCCTTGGGAGAAGGGCGGCATATAAATCGAATAAACCTCAACCGGCGGGTTTTGATTTTGATTCTTCTCTATTCCCCTTTAGAGTGTTCACTTCTGCAGGAGACGATTCTCTCTGAAAGGTTTACTAAAGGACAGCTGGTTCAGCTTATTCCTGTACGTGGGTACATGCTGCTATTTTTTACGGAGGGCTTCAATCCATCAATCTATCCATCAGAATGGAGCTTGGAAGCCGTGGTGAAATTCAATTTTTTTTTACTACTGGTTCTGTGGGCGTGGCCTGGTGGTGGGGTCCTGTGACTTGAGTGGGTGTGGCCAACTCGATGTCACTCATGGTCACGCCCACTCGGTTATATGCTACCGCCACCACCAAGCCACGCCCACTGAACCCGGTAGGAAAAAAATGTGTGTAGCAGCAGAGCTACCGCTCCCTTTATGGTTCCCCCCTCCCCGCTCCTTCCCGGGGACTACCTTGAAAGGGACAGGCTGCAGCAGCTCTGCTGTGAATGGAGGGGGAAACATTCGGATTGGGTGGGTGGATTTTTTGCCACTGGTTTAGAGAACGGATGCCAATCGTCCCTGCCAGTTTGGCTGAACCAGGCCGAACCTGGAGGATTTCACCTCTGGCTGTGTTGTAGAAAAGACGGAACACGCAAGCCAGCTCTTCAGAGAAGGAAAGTTTATTGCGCAGGTTCAGAATGAATGGCCTGAACAATGAGTGAAAGTCAGGGAATTCCTTATACAGTTTATCGCTTTCAGCTAAAGCCATCTGTTAGTTTTGGAAACACTCCTCAAGGTTTTGCCCTTGAGTTACAGAAAGTATGTCTACAGGATGTCATAATACATGGGTCAGCTAACGGATATGCATAGCATGCATTTTGAGGAACTAACAATATGTGTCTACCAAACAGATTAACAGCCAAGCCAGCAAATAGGCTAAAATAGATGCTTTGCTTCAGCATATTTCATGTGCAGACTTCCTTCTAACCATGTCTAACCACACTATATCCTAAAAGCAAGCTTTGCAATTTCTATATGAACAGTTAAAGCTTAATATCATGAAACCCTAATTTGGTTCAGGCTTGAGGCCTACCTTGGTTCAGCCTGCCACTTTAGAGAGCCGAGGTGGCGCAGTGGTTAGAGTGCAGTACTGCAGGCCACTTCAGCTGACTGCTAGCTGCAGTTCGGCGGTTCAAATCTCACCGGCTCAGGGTTGACTCAGCCTTCCATCCTTCCGAGGTGGGTGAAATGAGGACCCGGATTGTTGTTGGGGGCGATATGCTGACTCTGTAAACCGCTTAGAGAGGGCTGAAAGCCCTATGAAGCGGTATATAAGTCTAACTGCTATTGCTATTGCTATTAGTTGGAAGAGACCTTGTAGGTCTTCTAGTCCAAACCCTTGCTCAAGCAGGAGACCCTAGCCTAAACCATTTCAGATAGGAGGCTGTCTACACTTTCCTCTTCCTCCACTGGTGGAGCACCTATATAGAGCTAGAAGGGTTAGGGCGGAAAATGGGCATACCAGAGGTTCCGGAAGTCTGAAGCCCAGGGGAGGCCATTTTTGCCCTCCCGGAGGCTTGAAAAAAGTCTCTGGAGCCTGGGGAGGGCGAAAAATGGGCCCACTGGAAGTTCCGGAATTCCAGAAACGAGCCCATTTCCGTCCTCCGGAGCCCGGGGGAAGCAGTTTTCTCCCTCGTGGAGGCTTGAAAAAAGCTTCCGGAGCCTGAGGAGGGCAAAAAAGTCCCCCCCTCCACCATGGTGCAGGAGACCGAGTAGGTCACAGCCCCCCTGGCCACGCCCACCCAGCAACCGGGAAGCGAATACTTTGCTGGAACTTTTGAAGCTCACCCCTGGCCCCAAACTGCATCTTTTCCACTGTCAATTACACACACACACACACAAACACACACACACACACCAGAGGTGGGTTCCTACCGGTTCGCACCGGTTCGGTAGAACCGGTTCGTGAAATCTACCGAACCGGTTAAAAGAGGTTCCACCAGTGGACCTGGAAAGCAGGCCACACCTACAGAAGAGGTTCCAAAAAATTTTGAAACCCACCACTCACACACACACACACACACACACACACACACACACACACGCCAAATCGGGGGGGGAGGGGTTTGCTACCGGTTCGCACTGGTCCGGGCGAACCGATTGTGGAAATTGCGACTGGGTCGACGAACTGGTACAGACGGCAGGCTGGCCATACCCCCAAACCGGTTCCCCGGTCTCTGCGGCATGTTTTTTTTTTAATGTTCTGCGCATGCGCAGACCTATTTACAGGCAACTGCAAATTGTGCACGCACCAAACTGGCCGGCATAAACCCACCCCTGCCCCAAATCTTCACTGCTTCTCCTCCTCCTCTCTCTGATCCATTCCAGGTTTGGGCAGGCATTCGATATCTTGGCCTCGTGCGTGATGTTCTTTGCAGGGATGGAGAGCTACATAGTGCCCATGGTCTTCGCTTTGCTTTTGGGCTTTGTGAATATGGTCTACTACATCCGCGGGTTCAAGCACATGGGAATCTACATCGTGATGATCCAGAAGGTAGGTCACGTAAGCGGGTCGTTTCCGTTTGCAAATTCAGATAGTCCGTGTGAGATTTAAAAAAAAACACAACACAATTATTAAATCCTCACCACACAGAGACAAGTCTGGTTCACAGTTCAAAAAGGTTTGTTTACAGAAAAATGAAAAGCGTTTGCAAAGGCGGCCTCCAAGTCCGTGACCCGACAAATGCGCGCTAGTCAAATGCGCGCCAACAAAACCGCGCCAACAAAACCGCGACGTCAAAATTGCGATTAGGGTTTAGGGTTAGGGTTACGGTTAGGGTGGATGGGTTATAAGATTGTTTTCGCGTCCTAGTTTGTTGATGGTTGATGGCGCGTGATTTTGATGTCGTCACGGTTTTGTCAGCACGGTTTTGCCAGTCCGCACTTGACTAGCGCGCATTTGTCGGTGAACCCTCCAAGTCTCCTCCCAAGTGGATCGAGTACAAGGAGAGCAAAGAAATAGCTTCCTGGGGGCGTGGGACTTCCTGGGGGCGTGGCCTGTTGCCGAGGAGGGCTCCACCGAGCTCCTCAGAGATCTGGTCTGTATATCTAAATAAGATCATAGATAGCACCCCTTTTTGGCTAAGAAAGGGGCAGGGAGTAGCTCTGTAGGCTAGGGTCTATTCGTAAGCCACAGCCTTTTTCTTTTTTTGGCTGTGGATAGAGATTAGATCCAGCCGGAGCGGAGCTTTTATCTCCAGCCAGTTCTTCTCAGCTGCCTTTTTTTTTTGGCAGCCCCAGACAGGCTAGCCCCCCCCCCCCCCCAGGACAAAACAAAGTTTTTTCAAGCTAGAATTGATACGGGCGGGTCCCACTCCTGTGAGATTTATGCTTTTATTACTATCTTAAATACCAGCACCATTTGTCTTAGAGACTTCTTTGTCTAAACGGACTTCAAAATGGCGATTTCTCTCCGTGGATGATTGATAGTGGATGTACTTAGCTGGTTTTACCTTCCTGCAGACCGCTCCTTAACAAAATAAACCCTTCTTCTTTGGAAATAGAGGGGAGCAAAGCGCTGCTTATTTGTTTATTTATTATGGCACCCAGGTCAAAGAAGCGCCTTGCTACAAATGTGTCTAAAGAATTTAAAGAATTTTTACTGGAACCACAGCCTTTGTCTCCTATGCCTTCTACTGGAGAATTTTTAACACAGGAATATCTCTTTAAAATGTTTAATGATTTTAAACAAGAAATTAAGGAATTTGTATTGGAACTATATGATGATTTAAAGTCTAAAGTTAATCAAATGAAGGCGAATACGTTCGCAGCCGTGTCTGCCCTGTCAGATTATTCTGCTGAAATAGAGGACAAATTGGAAAGCTTGGAGAAGGCTAATTTTAATTTGACTACCAATATTCAAATTTTACAACAAAAAATTAGAGACACTGAAGAACAGCTTATGATGATAAATTTTAATAGGAAGGCATTTGCAATAAGAGTCAGAGGATTCCGTGAAAAGGAGCAAGAGAATCTGAAACAGACCTTTGCTGAAGCCTTTAGCCATGCGGTGGGAAGCCCGGGACTTAACTTTGATTGGCAGATTCGGAAAATCTATCGCCAGAACTCATTGATAGCGGAACAGCGACAGCTCCCGAGGGACATAATTATACATTTCTCTACAAAAGAATCTAGAAACGCGATTGTGCAAAAGTTTCATAATAACAGTCTCCGAGTTGATGACCAGGACCTGATTGTCTTCAAAGATATACCTTTCCAGATGTTGAAAGCAAGAAGGGACTACACCTTTTTAACTAAAGAGCTTAGGAGTCAACAGATTTGATACAGATGGGAGGCCCCTGCCGGCATCACGGCTACATTTGAGAATCAAAGATTTCGTCTTAACTCTGTTTCGGAGGCTCGAGATTTCTATTGTAGGACTTTGAAGGCGGGACTTCCTGACTCACTTGGAAGAGAGGAGAGACAAGCGGAAGGAGAAGGCAAGCGGCAGGCCATGTGGCTGCAAGATGGAGGGGGTAGCCTTTCCTCCCTCGGAGAAGCAGAAAAACGGAGATCGAGAATTTAGACATTTCAAAATATTCGCCAAAGTTGAGGACTGAATGGGGGTTTGAGACCTCTCTCCGGTAGAAAAAGCGGACTAATTCTTATTAGAAGGGAAAGTTGGGTGAAACTACTTTGAGCTAGATCTTAAATTAATGTCAGCATAAATTTGATAGTGGTAAACATCAGACAAGCAAGGGATGAGGGTAAAATATATGTGGAATGATTTACGTTGTTTAAAGCTTATTAGAAGAGAAAGCCGGTTGGGATTATCTTAAGATAGGTGTAAAAAGAATGCGGAATGATTTATGTTGTTTAAACTTTGTTAGAAGGGACTACTTTAAAACAGAAGGTTAACTGACTCTTGCTGAAAGTATTATTTGAATATGTGGAATGATCCATGCTATTTAACTCTTATTAGAAGGGAAAGTTGGTTGAAATTACTTTGAGTTAGATTTTAAACAAATGCCAGCATCAATTTGATAGTGGTAAATATCAGACAAGTAAGGGATGAGGGTAAAATGCATGTGGAATGAACTACGTTATTTAAATCCTATTAGAAGAGAAAGTCGGTTGGAATTATCTTAAGATAGAAATTGATTTCTGTGTAAAGTAATACTTGATCTACGCTGCTTAAACTTTACTAAGAAGGGGAAGCTTGGTTAGATTATTTTGAATTATTGTTTGAAAAGGAGGTTAAGAAAGATCATTTACGCTGTTTAAATTTTATTAGAAGGGAAAGTTTGATTACTCTTCTGTAAAGTAATATTTGAATATGTGGCATGAACCACGTTGTTTAAATTTTATCGGAAGGGATCATAAGGTTTAGGAAGAGGAACGGGAGAGTCTACAGAAGGTTGGGGTAAATAGCAAAGAAGTAAGAGACGAGAATAAAATATAGATAGAATGATTTATACTATTTAAGCATAGATAAAGATGGGGGGCTGAGATCAACACAAAGAGTGGTTTCTTTTTTTCTTTTTTTTCTTTTCTCTTTTCTTTTCTTTCTTCTTTTTTTCTGTTTTTCTTTCTTTTGACATATTACTTTTATTTTTTAATCCATATGTATACAAGATATTTTAGACAGAAGGTAGTGCCAGGTGTGGGCCCTGGGAAGTCGGGAGGATTAGGGATGGGGATTTGTGGGGGGGGTGGGGGGGTGTTAACATAGTCTTAATAAGAACAAGAATGTATTTATATACGGTGGTTCTTTTTTTTCTTTTATTTTTTTTTCCTTGATCAGATTAAACAACACTCGAATAAAGGCATACACCAAGGAGGGAGGTAGAGGGAAAGAAGAGGGAGGAGTAAGGAAGGAGTAAGGGGAATGTAAGGAGGGTGTGTGGGGAGTAAGGGGAGAAGGAAGGCTTGAGGGGAAAGGAAAGTTGGAGGGGGTAGATGGGGTGTATGGAGGATGGAAGGGTTAGGTGGGGTTGTGAATGATGAGTTGTGTTTCCTTTTTATTTGTTCGTTTTATTTCCTTTTTTTCTTTTCTTATAGCAAATACCCTGTATATAAGTGATTGCAAATTGAATGTGAAAAATGAATAAAATATATTTTTTTTAAAAAAATTGCGATTAGGGTTTAGGGTTAGGGTTACGGTTAGGGTGGATGGGTTATAAGGTTGTTTTCGCGTCCTAGTTTGTTGATTGTTGATGGCGCGCGATTTTGACGTCACGGTTTTGTCGGCATGGTTTTGCCGGTCCGCACTTGACTTGCGCGCATTTGTCGGTGAACCCTCCAAGTCTCCTCCCAAGTGGATCGAGTACAAGGAGAGCAAAGAAATAGCATTCAAACGATACATTTTTATACACTCTACTCATAAGAAACTCTCCCCCTTTCCTGCTCATTCATTTACGTCATTTTTTTTCGTCACCCCATACTGTAAAGGGTCAACTTGACAACTTCTTGAGAGGCCCTTATCTCTTATTTGGTTTTGTTTTTTTCTCGTGCCTTTCGTCTGAGCAGAAGGCTTCCTATCTAACGTGTACGTAGGCCAACGGCTTGGAATAACAAAGGTTATTTTGTCCTGTTTACTGAACACATTTTGTGGTTAGCAAAAGGACAGTAACATTATACATTTTAGGCATGAATATAATGGCGTATACATTTAACATTGTAAAATCATACAAAAGTAACCTTTTAACATTTTATAAAAGAGCAATTCAATATCATTTCCTTCGTCCATTATAACAATTGGTTTATACAGTTCAAAGTTACAACGGCAGGGAAAAACGGGACAAAATTCACACTCGTCATCAAAATTGGCAACTGACTTGTATTTACATCAGTCGCCGTGTCCCGGGATTCGGTGATTTCCCCTTTTGTGACGTTCTGACGAACCAATTCAAGGGAGAAGCCAGATTAATTCAACAACTATGCTACTAATTTAACAACGGCAGTGATTCACTTATAACAACGGTGGCAAGAGAGGTCGTAAAAAGGGGCAAAACTGACTGAGCAACTATCTTGCTTTGCAAAGGAAGTTAAGGACTCAATTCTGTTCATAAGTCGAGGACTTCCTATGTTGGAATACCTCTGATTTCACAGGGCAGCCCCGAATCGAAATTCAGCTGGTTAAGTACAGGTTCCACAGGGTGGGGGCAACGGCAGTTAAGGTTCAATCGGAATAGAGCTAGAAGGGACATTGGAGGTCTCAAGCAGAGACCCTATATAATTTCAGACAAGTGGCTGTCCAGTCTATTCTTAAACACCTCCTGTGATGAAACTCCCACAACTCCTGGTGGTAAGCAGTTCCACTGGTGAATTGTCCTCACTGTTAGGAAGTTTCTCCTCCATTCCAGGTTGCTTCCCTCCTTGATTAGTTTCCATCCATTGTTTCTTCTCCAGGTGCTTTGGAAAGTAAATTGACCCCACCTCTTCTTTGGGACAGTAGCCCCTTCAGTACTATAGATTGCTGTTCTGACCCCCTCCTCCGTCCAGTAACGAAAGCCGAGACAAGCTTAACTAGAATGTACTTTTAATAGCAAGAAGCCAAAATCTCGTTGGCTGAAAGCCAAGCAAACAAACAGATAAGGACCTTGGCAGCAAGTCCGACAAACCTTGGCAGCAATTCAGACAAACCTTGGCAGCAATCCAGCCTGCCAAGTTAGTTACGTTCTCTTTAGTCAATGCGTTGACTTCTGCAAGAGGGGCATGTCACAAGCAGTCTTTTTTATAGTCTGGAGAGGAGCCTAATGACCACCAGCTGAGTGCAATTACCTCCTGTAATTTTGTAATTGTTCTTGATGCCGAGTAGCTCTTCGATGGCGTGCATCCAGGAACAACTCACTGCTGGTTTCTGGATCACTCTCTCATCTCCTCACCACTGATCCAAGGCTCAGGCACCACCTAGTGGCCAACCAGTCTCTCTAAACCCTGCTCGGAGTCGGAACCCTGTCCAGGGTCCTCCACATCCTCCAGGACCGACTCATAGGGCTCCTCGCTGTCGGAGTCTGGTGGCAGCTCCAATGACTCCTGCTGGGCCACAACAGGTTGCTATAATCCTTCTTTTCTCTAGACTGGCCAAACCCAAATCCTGCAACCTTTCTTCATAAGTTTTAGTCTCCAGGCCTTTAATCAGTTCATTTCAGAAGTGGTATTCTGCTGGTTCGCACCGGTTCGGCTGAACCGGTGCGAACCAGCAGAATACCACTTCTGAAATGGCAGCCAAGCTGACGTCATCACACATGCTCAGAAGTTCCTGGCTACACCCAGATTTCATGCTTCGCTCATCTGCTCTTCTTTGCAAAGTCTTTCCCATAGTCTCAAGATCTTTCCTGTAACGTGGTGACCAAAACTGGGTGTAAATATTCCAGATGTGATCGTAGCAAAGCTTTAGAAAGCAGTACTAATGCTTCACAAGAGCCGAGGTGGCGCAGTGGTTAGAGTGCAGCACTGCAGGCTACTTCAGCTGACTGCAGTTCTGCAGTTTGGCTGTTCAAATCTCACCGGCTCAGGGTTGACTCAGCCTTCCATCCTTCCGAGGTGGGTAAAATGAGGACCCAGATTGTTGTTGGGGGCGATATGCTGACTCTGTAAAACCGCTTAGAGAGGGCTGAAAGCCCTATGAAGCGGTATATAAGTCCAACTGCTATTGCTATTGCTATTCACCTGATTTTGATTCTATGCCTCTTGTTTAAACAACCAAGAATCGTATTAGCTTTTTTGGCAGCTGCCGCACACGGCTGGCTCATGTTTAAGGGATCGTCCACTAGGAATCCAAAGTGACTGTTTTTGAGCCAGTTTTCACCTATTCTGTACTCGCACCTTTGGTTTTTCCCGCCCAGGTGTAAAAGCCTTGCTTTCCTCCCCGTGAAATTTCATGTTTTTGGAGAGTGCCGACTGTTAGGCGCCGAGCTTGAAAGTCAACAATCTACACATTGCTTCTCGTTTTTGTTCCAGGTCATCTTGGAGGATCTATTGCATTTCCTGTTGATTTACATGGTCCTCCTAGTGGGTTTTACAACAGGTGAGTATCACGGCGAGGGGAGGCACAGGTGAGAACAGCTAAGTTAAATTAAGCCAAAGTAAGATAGGCTCCCAGATTAGGGAGTAACCAAAGACCAAAGAGAGATTCAAACGAGAAATTTTCTTGCCTCCAGAAGCTGTGGAAGAGCCGAGGTGGCGCAGTGGTTAGGGTGCAGTACTGCAGGCCACTTTAGCTGACTGTGATCTGCAGCTCAGCGGTTCAAATCTCACCAGGCTCAAGGTCGACTCAGCCTTCCATCCTTCCGAGGTGGGTGAAATGAGGACCCAGACTGTGGGGGCAAGTTGGTGACTCAATTTGCTAAAAAAAATTGTAAACCGCTTAGAGAGGGCTGAAAGCCCTATGAAGCGGTATATAAGTCTAATAAATAAATAAATTTTAAAGAAGAGACTAGACAGCCATTTGTCTGGAATTGTCTAGGCTCTAGAGGTCTTCTTCCTTGAGCAGGGGGTTAGACTAGAAGACCTCCAAGGCCTCTTTCAGGCCTATGATTCTATGAAAGTTCCTGCTCTTAGTGTCCTTGGTTAAAACAATGGTGAAGGAGGCTTGTTTTGAACTCCAAGCCCCAGCTCTGATGCTGGCCTGGGATTTATATTAGGAAAGATTTTCTGTGGCAGGTGTACCTTATGTCAGCGTTCCAAATATCATGCAGAATTAAATCAGAGTCCAAGGCAGAGCTATCCTTAAAGTTCCAATTTAATAAGACAGACATGTTGGCATCGTGCTATGAAATCCCAATACTGGAAATGACATCAGAATCCCACCCAGTTAAAAATTCGTGATCTTGTCCCCACACCCACAATCCATCACACGGTCCAATCTTCTTCTTCCACGCTGGCATCCACACCCAGCTGCTTCCGGTCAGGTGTGAAAGTACGGAGAAAAAAGACGACCTTGGCTTCTAGTAAAGAATGAAAAACAATACATTCCACAATCCTACTCCTGTCTATTCCCCCCTCCCATCAACTATATTAATGAAACAACATAATGAAATAAGAGATCGTGTGGCAGGCCAAAATTCTAAAAGAAATATAATTGCAGGCCTGACACTTTAATTGGGGGATGAGGAGATTTCAGTTTTGAGAAGACAGAAGGTCCATCAGGTGGAATCCAGGAGGAAAATTGAGATATGGGTGGCCATAGAAATGGAATGAAGGAACAAGTGAATGAATGAATTTATGAATGAATGAGTGAATGAATGCATGCGTGAATGAGTGAAAGAGTGACGGAATGACTAAACTAATGAATGAGTGAGTGAATAAATGAGTGAATGAACGACTGGATAAAATGTCAGGGTTCCAAATAAACCCCCCCCCCCAAGGAAAGAAGACTCCAAGACTTGAGTTTCCTCAAAGTTCCATTTTATTCGAGATGTTATATTGGCCCATCTGGGAAAACCTGAATCTGAAAGCGTCCAGGTTTTCCTCACCTTCTTCAAGGCCTGACAGAATGAGTGAATGAATGAGTGAACGAGTGGGGATGAATGAATGAATGAGCGAACAAAATGAATGAATGAATGAGTGAATGAAAGAGGATGAATGAGTGAGTGAATGAATGGGGTATGGAAGAATGAGTTAATGAGTGGATGAATGAGTGTGAATGAGTGAACAAAATGAATGAAAGAAAGAAAGGATGAATGAATGAGTGAATGAGTGAATGAATGAATGAATGAATAACTAAATGAATTAAATTAGTGAATGAGTGAGTGAGTGAATGAATGAATGGGAAGATGAATGGTTGTGAAAGAGACTGAGCAAGTTAATGAGTGGATGAATGTGTGTGAATGAGTGAACAAAATGAATGGATGAAGAGGATGAATGAGTGAATGAATGAATAATTAAATGAATGAATGAGTGAGTGAGTGAATGAAAGAGGATGAATGAGTGAATGAATGAATAACTAAATGATTTAATGAGTGAATGAATGAATGAATGAATAATTAAATGAATGAATGAGTGAATGAAAGAGGATGAATGAGTGAATGAATGAATAACTAAATGATTTAATGAGTGAATGAGTGAGTGAGTGAGTGAGTGAGTGAATGAATAATTAAATGAATGAATGAGTGAATGAAAGAGGATGAATGAGTGAGTGAATGAATGGGTGTATGAAAGAATGAGTTAATAAGTGAATGAATGAGTGTGAATGAGTGAACAAAACAAAAGAAAGAAAGATAGGATGAATGAATGAATGAGTGAATGAATGAATGAATGAATGAATGATTAAATGAATGAATGAGTGAATGAATGAATAATTAAATGAATGAATGAGTGAGTGAATGAAAGAGGATGAATGAATGAATGAGTGAATGAATGAATAACTATTTAATGAGTGAATGAATGAATGAATAATTAAATGAATGAATGAGTGAATGAATGAATAATTAAATGAATGAGTAAATGAAAGAGGATGAATGAGTGAATGAATGAATAACTATTTAATGAGTGAATGAATGAATGAATGAATGAATAATTAAATGAATGAATGAATGAATGATTAAATGAATGAATGAGTGAATGAATGAATAATTAAATGAATGAATGAATGAGTGAATGAAAGAGGATGAATGAGTGAATGAATGAATAACTAAACGATTTAATGAATGAATGAATGAATAATTAAATGAATGAATGAATGAGTGAATGAATGAATGAATAATTAAATGAATGAATGAGTGAATGACAGGATGAATGAGTGAATGAATGAATAATTAAATGAATGAATGAGTGAATGAAAGAGGAGAATGAGTGAATGAATGAATAATTAAATGAATGAATGCGTGAATGAATGAATGAATAATTAAATGAATGAATAAGTGAATGAAAGAGGATGAATGAGTGAATGAATAACTAAATGATTTAATGAGTGAATGAATGAATAATTAAATGAATGAATGAGTGAATGACAGAGGATGAATGAGTGAATGAATGATTAAATGAATGAATGAGTGAATGAAAGAGGATGAATGAGTGAATGAATGATTAACTAAATGATTTAATGAGTGAATGAATGAATAATTAAATGAATGAGTGAGTGAATGAGTGAACAAATGAATGGGAGGATGAATGGGTGAGCGAGTGAGTGAGTGGATGAATGAGTGTGGATAAGTGTGAATGACTGGACAAAATGAATAGATGGGTGGGTGAAGGAATCCCTGAATCAATGAGCGAAAGACTCCAGGTGAAGGACACACAAAGAATGCGCTCTCAAACCAGAGCCACCTGTCTGCCCTTCCATACATCACACAGAATTCGCACCTGGGTTTTCTTCTCCACACTCACCAACAGCCTCAAGATGTCAAAACAGCCTTTTAGATATTCTATGCACAGACTAAGTCCAGATTTGTTGATATCTTGATGCAAAAAAACCCCCTCAGAACAATAAGGTCATTTGGAGAACCAACCATGCCTCCAAAGATCAACCAGCCACTTGGGGTCTCCTCCTGTCCTTCCAACTGAGAAGTTCCCCAAAGTTTCCAGAGGAAGAATTGACATTTCAATGGCTCCTTATAGGTCTCATCTTTCTCACTGGGAGCGCTCACGTCTCGGCGCACAACGCATCTGTCCCGCTCAGCGACGACTCTAAAGACCAGGCCATATATCTGGGGCCGCTTCAGACGGCTCTGCTGCTCTTCAGGTTCACCATCGGCATGGGCGACCTGGAGTACAAGGAGAACTTGAAGCACAGCTAACGTCGCGATGCTGTTGGTCCTCCTCTTTGTCATCTTGAGACCTACATCCTCTTGCTCAACATGCTAATTGCCCTGATGAGCGAAAGGGTTGCCAAAATCTCTGTGCAAAGCAAGAGTATCTGGCAGCTGCAGGTAAGCCCCTCCCCCCTTCCATTGGGACGGTGGCCATTTCCGGAACCAGAATCCAAAGAACCAGTAGAAGAGAAGAACCCTGTAGCCCAGGGTTACAACTGTGTGTGGGGAGGGTCCTTGGTGCTCTCTGAGCTGGGTGGCTTTCTTGCAGACGTTTCATGACCCAACTAGGTAACATCATCAGTGCTAGAAGAGAGTGGTGGGGTTGCAGAGAGGTGGTGGTGGTGGTGGTGGTGGTGGTGGTGGTGGTGGTGGTGGTGGTGGTGGTGGAGGAGGAGGGAGGAGGAAGGAGGAGGAGGAGGAGGAGGAGGAGGAGGAGGAGGAGGAGGAGGAGGAGGAGGAGAACTGTGGGGTCCTTGGTGCTCTCTGAGCTGTGTGCACCCCAAAGAAGGGGAGTCAAGCTATTCTCCAAGGCACCTGAGGGCAGAACAAGAAGCAATGGGTGGAAACTAATCAAGGAGAGAAGCAACTTAGAACCCAGGAGAAATTTCCTGACAGTCAGAACAATTAACCGGTGGAACAGAAGTTGCCTCCAGAAGTTGTGAATGTCCCAACACTGGAAGCCTTTAAGAAGATGTTGGATAGCCATTTGTCTGAAAACGGTGTAGGGTTTCCTGCCTAGGCAGGGGCTGGACTAGAAGACCTCCAAGGTCCCTTCCAACTCTGCTATTGTATTGTATTGTATTCTATTGTATTCTATTTCCCCTCCCTCCCCCCTCTCTTTTGTAAGCCCTGTTCACCAATTCCTCTATTTGCAGAGAGCCCTCACTATTCTGGAGGTAGAAAAGATGTTGGAAAAAGCCCCAGAGGGCCGGCTGTTACCTCCCCATCGGCTCTGAGGACAAGAGGTGGTTTTTTCGGTAAGATTGACCACGTGCCCAATTGAGGTACAAAATGTGTCATTTCAGAAATGGCCCCTCCCTGGTTGTCTCGAGAATAAAAGGAGAGAAGAAGGAAGGAAGAAAAGAAGGAGGGAAGGATGGAAGGAAAGAAGGAAAGGAAGGAAAGAAGGAAAGGAAGGACAGAAGGAAAGGAAGGAAGGAAAGAAGGAAGGAAGGAAGGAACGTAAGAAAGAAAGGAAGGAAGGAAAAGAAGGAAAGGAAGGAAAGGAAGGAGATTAGAAGGAAGGAAGGAAGGAAGGAAGGAAGGAAAGAAGGAAGGAAGGAAAGCAGGGAAGGAAGGTGATTACAAGGAAGAAAGGAAGGAAAAGAAGGAAGGAAAGGAAGGAAGGAGAGAAGGAAAGAAGGAAGGAAAGTAGGAAAGGAAGTGAGGAAGGAGATTAGAAAGAAGGAAGGAAAGGAAGGAAGGAAGGAAGGAAGGAAGGAAGGAAAGATATTAGAAAAAAGGAAGGAAGGAAAGAAGGAAAGAGGGAAAGGAAGGAAGGAGATTAGGAAGAAAGGAAGAAAAGGAAGGAAGGAAAGAAGGAAGGAAAGAAGGAAAGAAGGAAGGAAGGAAAGAAAGAAGGAAAGAAGGAAAAAAGGAAAGAAGGAAAGAAGGAAGGAAGGAAAGAAGGAAAGAAGGAAAGAAGGAAAGAAGGAAAGAAGGAAAGAAGGAAAGAAGGAAAGAAGGAAAGAAGGAAAGAAGGAAAGAAGGAAAGAAGGAAAGAAGGAAAGAAGGAAATGTCCCACTGATAGCTCTTGGGGTCTTCTTTTTTCTAGGGTTAAAGAGGTGAACTGGGAAGATTGGACTGAAAAACTGGTCCTCAAAGAAGAACCCCAGAGGACGGAGTTTCTGGAGAAGTCGTCGGGTAAGAGGGGCACCACAGTAGTGCCAAAGTGGGCATCCAACACACCTTTGTGATTTTCTAAGCCAGGGATGTCAAACTCAATTTCATTGAGGGCTGCACCAGGGTTTGACCTCGGAGGGCCGGGGGTGGGGGGAGAGGCTGGCTAGGGTGGGTGGGACACGGGACTCCTGTTGGGGGGCACCTGTGGTGGCCAAGTGCTAACGTAGATCTTCCCGACACCCTCCCACTCATTATAATCTCCCTCCCCTCCTTCCTTCTAATCTCCTTCCTTCATTCATTATAATCTCCCTCCTTCCTTCCAATTCCTTCCTTCCTTCAATCCTCCCTCCCTTCCTCCCTCCCTTCCTTCTAATCTCCTTCCATTATAATCTCCTTCCTTCATTATAATCTCCCTTCCTTTTAATCTCCTATCTTCCTTCTAATCTCCTTCCTTCCTTCATTCCTCCCTCCCTCCCTTCTAATCTCCTTCCTTCCTTCTAATCTCCTTCCTTCCTTCCTTCTAATCTCCTTCCTTCACTCATTATAATCTCCCTCCTTCCTTCCAATTCCTTCCTTCCTTCATTCATTCCTCCCTCCCTTCCTTCTAATCTCCTTCCTTCCTTCTAATCTCCTTCCTTCCTTCATTATAATCTCCCTCCCTCCCTCCCTCCTTCCTTCCTTCCTTCCTTCCTTCTAATCTCCTTCCTTCACTCATTATAATCTCCCTCCTTCCTTCCAATTCCTTCCTTCCTTCAATCCTCCTCCCTTCCTCCCTCCCTCCCTTCTAATCTCCTTCCATTATAATCTCCTTCCTTCATTATAATCTCCCTCCCTTCTAATCTCCTTCCTTCCTTCTAATTTCCTTCCTTCATTCCTCCCTCCCTCACTTCTAATCTCTTTCCATTATAATCTCCTTCCTTCCTTCATTATAATCTCCCTCCCTTCTAATCTCCTTCCTTCCTTCATTATAATCTCCCTTCCTTCTAATCTCCTTTCTTCCTTCTAATCTCCTTCATTCATTCATTCCTCCCTCCCTCACTTCTAATCTCCTTCCATTATAATCTTCTTCCTTCCTTTTTTATAATCTCCCTTCCTTCTAATCTCCTTCCTTCCTTCTAATCTCCTTCATTCATTCCTCCCTCCCTCACTTCTAATCTCTTTCCATTATAATCTCCTTCCTTCCTTCATTATAATCTCCCTTCCTTCTAATCTCCTTCCTTCCTTCTAATCTCCTTCATTCATTCATTCCTCCCTCCCTCACTTCTAATCTCCTTCCATTATAATCTTCTTCCTTCCTTTTTTATAATCTCCCTTCCTTCTAATCTCCTTCCTTCCTTCTAATCTCCTTCATTCATTCCTCCCTCCCTCACTTCTAATCTCTTTCCATTATAATCTCCTTCCTTCCTTCATTATAATCTCCCTCCCTTCTAATCTCCTTCCTTCCTTCATTATAATCTCCCTTCCTTCTAATCTCCTTTCTTCCTTCTAATCTCCTTCATTCATTCATTCCTCCCTCCCTCACTTCTAATCTCCTTCCATTATAATCTTCTTCCTTCCTTTTTTATAATCTCCCTTCCTTCTAATCTCCTTCATTCATTCCTCCCTCCCTCACTTCTAATCTCTTTCCATTATAATCTCCTTCCTTCCTTCATTATAATCTCCCTCCCTTCTAATCTCCTTCCTTCATTATAACCTCCCTCCCTCCCTTCTAATCTCCTTCCTTCCTTCTTTCATTATAATCTCCCTCCTTCCTTCTTTCTCTTCTAATCTCCTTCCTTCCTTCCTCCATCCCTCTCTCCCTTCCTTCTAATCTTCTTCCTTCATTATAATCTTCTTCCCTTCTAATCTCCTTCCTTCCTTCCTTCCTTCCTTCCTTCCTTCCTTCCTTCCTTCTAATCTCCTTCTTTCCTTCCTCCATTCCTCCCTCCCTCTCTCCCTTCCTTCTAATCCCCTTCCTTCCTTGTAATCTCCCTTCCTTCATTATAATCTCCTTCCTTCCTTTTCTTCTCTTTCCTTCCCTCTTCATTCACCTTTCTTCTTCCTTACCCTCTTTCCTTATTTTTCCTTCTTTCCTTCCTTCTCATCTTTCCTTTTTCTTCTTTGTCTTTCCTCTTTCCCTCTCTCCTTTCCTGTCCCTCCTTGCATGCTCAAATGTGAAAAGGGGAAACGTTTGTTTTTACTTTGTTCAAATAGCCCTCGGCCGGGGAAAACGGAGCCCCGGGAGTGCCACACACAGCCCTCCCCAGTGCCATTTTTGCTAGCACAGGTCCTTCGCTGTTTCCAGGCTGGCTCCGTGGGCCAGATCTAAGTACCCCATAGGCCGGATCCGGCCCCCAGGCCTTGAGTTTCACACCCCTGTTCTGTTGCAGAAAATGACAGGCTTTAGACTTCTCAGGATACAGGAAAAGTTTATTTGGCAGCCAGGTTCAGAAAGCGAGCCCATGGCTTAGCATCGCAAGTTCTGAACAACCTTCATTAGAACCGAGGTGGCGCATTGGTTAGAGTGCAGTACTGCAGGCCACTTCAGCTGACTGCTATCTGCAGTTCGGTGGTTCTAATCTCACCAGCTCAAGGTTGACGCAGCCTTCCATCCTTCCGAGGTGGGTGAAATGAGGACTTGGACTATGGGGGCGTTATGCTGACTCCGTAAACCACTTAGAGAGGGCTGAAAGCGGTATATAAGTCTAACTGCTATTGCTATTGCTATTATCAAAGCACGCATTCTTATACATTCTCAAAAGCCTTGCAAGACGGAAATACTTAACGCATTTCTTAGTGGTTACCTTGAGGAGAAAACCTTATAAGGGGATGAGGGTCTTACTTCTCCTTTTGTTTATGGAGTACCTGTCATTAACGAACTTTAATTGAACCTTGGACTTTTAACATAGGCTTTCGACATAGAGATTTTAAGATTTAAGATTTAATTTATTTGTATGCCGCCCTTCTCCGGGAGGGACTCAGGGCAGCGAACAACTCAAAAGGGGAAAGGGGATACAAACACAATACATATAATTAAAATACACAAGAGTCATACGACCATACAAGTCGAGAGGGGAGGGGAACTCATCAACCCCAGGCCTGCCGGCACAGCCAGGTTTTGACGGCTTTTCGGAAGGCCTGGAGAGGGGTGAGGGTCCGAATCTCTGTGGGGAGTTCATTCCAAAGGCCCCCCTCCCCCCCGTGAACCCCCCCTCCCTAGCCCCCATCCGACTTCCCAGGTCCCATTCCCGACATAACTCTTTATCAAGCACAGTCTGGAGTATATTAAAACCAATTAGATTAGAAATTAAAAAATAAAAAAGAAAGGAAAAAAGAAAGGAATAATTTTTTAAAAACCCCAAAAAAAGAAAAAAAAAGAGAAAAATCAATAAACTCTCTACCTTAAGCTCAGCTTCCCATCATTATTAAAACTTAAGCGGTGTGCATCATTCCTAATCTCAATTAATTTATTACTTGCAGGATTTCAAACTATGTTGAAACCAAGTGAGTTAATCAAATAAAATTCTACTCTAGCTAGGGGCCTTATCTCTTTATCTAAATATGCGTACCTTTAATTTGTCCCTTTTACCTTCTTCTCTATAAAGCAATTTAAACACCTCAAATATTTCTCTCGGTTTCCATTCCAACTCCTCTCATCCTGCCTCTACCCGTGTCCATATATATATTTTATTATCATCCGTACTCCTCTCATATTTGCTCTGCCTTCCTTCGAACTCCCTGAGTATCTCCTTCCAAACATTATATTCAAATAAGAATTTCTATAAAAATCAACATACTTTCTGGCTCAAAATAAGCTCTAATTAAACCTTCACTACCCTCCCGTCTGCGCCACCCTTCCCAACTCCATTCAACCTAAACCACAATCCAAAAGCATCACAATCCCTGCCCTCCTCACCCTAAAGAATAAAACATAAACAACTTATATAAAAATTCAAAATTATCCATCAAGTCTTTTTCAAGTCCCATACAGTATATTTTCTGAGGAAATCAGCATCATTTCTTTCAGCCTTAATGTCTCTTCATCGGTATACCACTATACCATTTTATACAAGACAGAGTCACAAAGTATTATTCAGGTTAAAATTAAGCAAATGTTTTGGAAGCATAACTAAATCCTTGTTCTCTGCTCTTCTGCCCTTCCGGAGGGGAAAAACGATACCTCCCGCCTTGTAGTTGTGTGTTTGGTTGTTTCTCTTCTACTTCTCCTTGTCTTTCTCCAAGTCCGGGTAATTCAGGAAATCCCGCCTTTAGGATCTTGTAGTAAAAGTCTCGAGCTTCACAAACTGAATTGAGGCGATGTTTTTGATCATCAAGTGTAACTGTAATACCAAATGGCACCTCCCATCTATACTGTATCTGATTATTTCTAAGTTCTTTAGTTAGGAAAACATAGTCTCTCCTGGCTCTTAACATTTGGAGTGGTATTTCTTTAAAAACGATCAAGTCCTGTCCATCAATTCGCAGCCTGTTATTGTAAAACTCTTGTAGTATCGCGTTTCTGGATTCTTTTGTGGCAAAATATATAATTATATCTCTTGGAAGCTGTCTCTGTTTTGCTGTCCACGAATTATGGCGGTAAATTTTTTGGATCTGCCAATCAAAGTTGAGTCCCGGACTTCCCACCAAACGACTGAAACCCTCAAAAAAGGTCTGCTTCAAATTCTCCTGTTCGTTTTCACGCAATCCCCTAACTCTTATTGCAAACACAGTCTTTTTATAGTTTGTCATAACAAGTTGTCTCTCTGCCTTTTCAACTTCCTGTTGCAACATTTCAATTTTAGATGTCAGATTAGAATTGGCTTCTTCCAAAAGTTCCAGTTTATCCTCCATTCCTGCAATATAATCTGTCATCACAGTTATAACCCCGATGGTATCCTCCTTTGTTTGAGCAATCTTGGCATCAAGTTTATCACATAATTCCGAAATAAGTTGCTTCATTTCCTCTCTAAATTCTCTAAGAGTTTCAAAAAGAAATTCTTTCGTTAACAAATCTCCAGTAGGGGGGCGTAGAAGGCAAAGACTGTGGCTTTATAGCAATTACTTGGGATGTATTGTTAAAAAAACGTTTAGATTGCTTTGACTTAGGAGCCATTATAAAAGAAAAAAAGAGAACAAACAAAGTCTCTGGGCACCTTGATTTAAAATAAAATACTATCAGTAAACTTTGGCAATTAATAAAGAGAGGTCTTCAGGAAAACAGGGCTGATTAAATATATCATGTATCAACTGCGAAAGCTATAAAATCGCCATTTTGAAAAGCAGTTAAACAAAGGAGTTTTTTGTAAAATTGAAGCTGGTATTTTGAATAATAATAAACAAAAAGGTTCTCAGGAATGGTCGCTGCTCGGATTGATTTTAAATAGCTTAGATTTGTCCTGAGGGGGGGGGCGACCTGCCTTGAGCTGAAAAAAACAGCTGAGAAGATCTGGCTGGAGTAAAAATAAAAACTCAGCTTTTGTTGAACCTCTTCTCCGTTCACAGCGAAAAACAAAAGGCTGTGAACTACAAAGAGATTCTAATGACTGAGTTCCTCCCTGCCCCTTTCTTGCCTGAAAGGAGAGATATCTATAGATTGTTTAGATATACAGACCACAACTCTGAGGGCAGCTCCTTTGAGCCACCGGCGATGGCAGACTTCTCCCCCGGAAGCCAGGTCAACTTATTTTCCAAAGCACCTGAGGGCAGAACAAGAAGCAATGGGTGGAAACTAACCAAGGAGAGAAGCAACTTAGAACTAAGGAGGAATTTCCTGACAGTCAGAGCAATTAATCAGTGGAAGTTGCCTCCAGAAGTTGTGAATGTCCCAACACTGGAAGTCTTTAAGGAGAGATTGGACAGCCCTTTGTCTGAAATAGTGTAGGGTTTCCTGCTTGTGCAGGGGGCTGGACTAGAGGACCTCTAAGACAGTGTTTTTCAACCACTGTGCCGTGGCACACTAGTGTGCCGTGACATAGTGTAAGGTGTGCCGTGGGAAAAACACTTTATATATAGTCAATATAGGCACAGAGTTAAAAATTTTTAACATTTTCTAACGGTGGTGTGCCTCGTGATTTTTTTCATGAAAAAAGTGTGCCTTTGCACAAAAAAGGTTGAAAAACACTGCTCTAAGATCTTTTCCAACCCTGTTATTCTGCTATGATTATTTTGTCTTGGTGAACATAGCCTTCTGTCCGCCAGCAAATGGTAGTGTTGCTCCATCGAACTCAAAACATTGGTGGAATTCTAGATTAATTTAGCAGCTCCTTTTCCAACCAGGTAGTCCTCGATTTATGACCAAACACTTAGTGGCCAGAATTACAACAGACCAATCTTGGGGCTAATTACAAGCCAGTTCCAAAGTTCTGACGGTTGCTTCCCCCGAACTTTGGGTGCATGACCATTGGCCGTTTCCAGCGGTCATATGGCCGTGATTTATGAAGATTTGCTTAATGACCACGGTGTTCTCTTAACAACGGCCACAGAAATGGTCCTAAAATCAACAGATCTGTTTTACAACCGTCGTGGAGAGATTCCATTATGGTCAGAAGGCGAGGATTACCTGCAGACATTTTAGGGAGCTCCAGATCGGAAGCTCCGATGCTGCATCTCCCCAAAATGTTCTATACCAGTAGTCCTCAACTTACGACCACAACGGAGCCTCAAATTTCTGTTGCTAAACAAGACAGTTGTAGAGTGAATTTTGCCCCATTTTCCCAACCTTCCTTCCCACTGCCATTAAGTGAAATACTGCAATTGCCAAGTTAGTACCACGGTTGTTAAGTGAATCCGGCTTCCCCAGAACTCTTGCTGGTCAAAAGGTCGCAAAAGTGGGGTCACGTGACACCCCCCCCCGGAGGGACACTGCGACCGTCATAAATGCGAGTCAGTTGCCAAGCGTCCGAATTTTGACCACTTGACCATGGGAATGCTGAAAATGGTTGAGATTGTGAAAACTGGTCAGAAGTTGCTTTTTTTCCACTGGCATTCAAACTTTCGAACGGTCCCTAAATGAATGGTCGTAAGTCGAGGACGGCTTGCGAAGCGCCGCTTAGCATGGGAACTTGTGTTAATCACTGGTTTCTTGACTTCCCCTGTTACTCCAGTGTCGAAATTACTGAGCTGGGTGTACCAAGCCATGTGCTGCTTGTCTCGCTTGGGGGAGCTGGAGGAGGAAGAGGAGGAGAAAGAGGAAGAGGAGGAGAAAGAGGAAGAGGAGGAGGAAGAGGAAGAGAGGGTGCCAATGAAGAACTTCGGGCCGTAGGAAGAGAGGAATTGCCAGGCCAGAAGGACAAGAGAACGGACTTCCATGGAGGGAGACTTTTGTGGGGGTCTCAGTTAAAGCAACGCAGAAGTTCTCGCGGAATGAAAGGCGGCTTCTCCGGAGAGCTTAGTCGAATCCGATTGTCAGCCTCTGCTTCGCTTACTTGCTATCGGCTGCCATAGAAACGGGGAGGGAGGGAGGGGGCATGGTATTTGGGGATGGGAATAAATGGTTCGGGAGGTGATAGGGAAAAGGGAGCTTTCTTCTCGCCGTCTTCTGAGCATGCTGGTGGACGGTGTTTGGACCTGGTCAAGGTCAACCGTCCTGCATACCAAGGTGATGATGCCTTTGGGAGATGCAACCCACCTGACACCTAAGGGAGTTGCAGATTGGAGACTGGGCTGGGGTCATTGGAGGGAGGGGGCTGGGCTATCATGTACGATATGTAACTTGTTCTCGCCTTTCTGGCTCAGATCTTGCTTTTCTTCCGTTGCTCTCTTTTCATAAGCAGTAAAAGTATTTTAATTCCACACACAAGGGAGTTACGAGTTTTCTTTTTTGGTTATTGATGGAGGCACGCCTGACACAGATCTTCTTCCTTTCTTCCTCCTTTTTATTTCTCCCTCCTCCTCCTCCTCTTCCTTCCTCTTCTTCCCCTACAACTCCTCCTCCTTCCTTTATTCTCCCCCCTCCTCCTCCTCTTCCTTTCCTTCCAACTCCTCCTCCTTCCCTTCTTCCTCTCCAACTCCTCTTCCTCCTTCTCCAACTCCTCCTTCCACTCCAACTCCTCCTCCTTCCTTTCTTCTTCCTCCCTCCCCATCCTCTTCCTTGCCCTCCAACTCCTCCTCCTTCCTTTATTCTCCTCCCTCCTCCTCCTCTTCCTTTCTGTCCAACTCCTCCTCCTTCCCTTCTTCTTCCTCTCCAACTCCTCTTCCTCCTTCTCCAACTCCTCCTTCCCCTCCAACTCCTCCTCCTTTCCTTCTTCTTCCCCTCCAACTCCTCCCCCAACCCTCCTTCTCCTCCATCTCGTCCATCTTCTCCTCCTTTTCTCGTCCTCTCCTCCATCTTCTTCCTCTTCCTCCTACTTCCTCTTCCTCAAGCCCAGTCAGCTGGTGCTTCTCCTCCTCCTCCCTTCTCTTCCTCCGCAAGCCCAGTCAAGTTGTTCTTCTTCTCCTCCTCCTCCTCCTCCTCCTCATTCTTCCTCTTTCTCAATGTGTGTTTGTTGGTGGATGGCTTTGTTTGCGATAGAGATGGATTAAGGTTGAATTTTGTTCGAGAAAATAACGTTCCATCATATATGCATTGGTTTCGATGCTTGGCATCCTTCCCAGAGCCGTCGCTGTTGAGAGGAGCCGCACTTTAAATTTAAAATAAAATAAAGATGAGCAGGACAAGAACGGATGAAATCTGATTAAGGACAGAAGCAACCTAGAACTAAAGGAGAAATTTCCTGACAGTGAGGACAATGAACCAGTAGAACGAAATTGCCTCCAGAAGTTGTGGTTGGTGCAACACTGGAAGTTTTTAAGAAGAGATTGGACCACCATTAGTCTGGAATGGTATATAGGGTTTCCTCCCTGAGCAAAGGGTTGGACTAGAAGACCTCCAAAGTCCCTTCCAGCTTCATTCTGATTGATTCTTGAAAGAATGAGCTTGCATTGAGGATGCAAGCATTCTCCCAATCCGATGGACCACTTCACGAATTTCTGATTCCTAGGCTGCTTTGGCAATGAGACACACACACACACTGCAGACTGGGTGAAAATGGTGGTTTCTGGCTTAACCAGAGCACTTTTTATTAGGAAAGTTCAAAGAAAACTAGTCAGCAATTAGTACAAACAAAGGATTTCACAGTATGTTACAAATCACTTCTTGATTACACATCCTGGCATTCCACATCCTGATAAGGAGAGCAGGGAGGAGGAACAAACGGTTTTACTGTTGCTTTGATTAGGAGAAATTAGGAGGTATAGAATTGTAAATCACACAAAGAGCTACATTAGGCATATGGGAGTAACTGATTTGTTACACGAGGCGGCAAAAGGATGCAAGGCTAATTCTGTGTGTTTATATCTCAGATAATAGAGGCCTCTCATCTCTGTGTGTATCTGTGTATTGCTATTCACATAAACACTTGAAATGAATTCGGCTTCCTTATCTAAAAGCTTTCCCAGGACTGTTTTTTCCATATGGCTCTTGGCAAATGTTCACTGGGATCAATTCAAATAGTTCTTGATCACAGCTAATCTACCTGGCCAATTATGGGGCAGATTCCCACATTTCCTCCTTTTTTATTTTTTAAATGGAGGGGGCAATTGCCATGGGTTGTTTCTTTCTCACAAATCCCCCTTCCATTGGATATCCAGGAATTATTAATTCTGATGTGTTGACACTTATTAATAATGCGTGATGCTTCTGGATAGCAGCGTCCGCAATACTTTGCATAGTGGATCTCAATAATGGTATTATGCATGGCAACATAGTTAATCCCAAAAATATCATTCCGATAAAAAATAATCCTTGCTTCCAATTGTTAAAAATACCTCCAAGCCAACCATCAGTGTCCAATATGCCTTTCCAAGTTTGTACAGGAACATGTGCAGTTTGTATCATAGTTCGAGTTATTTTTTCTATTACAATTCCAGAATCATCAATTTGTATACAACAATTACTAAGATTAAATTTACCACACACTCCGCCCTGGGCAGCGAGCAAATAGTCTAAGGCTAAACGATTTTGCGTAATATAAGTTCTTGACAATACACTTTCTTTTGCAAGCTTAGTTAATGCCAATGCAGTTTCATTTGTAATTATTTCTAATACAGCTTGTAATCTAATAATACGATTAATCATATATATCGGCGTTCTATATCCCCATGATCCGTCTTGTGCCCACGTCGCAGGATCATAATATGCAATAATTCTCTCAGGGGGCCACTCATCATCCTTCCAGTTACCTATTTTTATCCCTTTAGAGAGATCTATTGATCGTTTTCATCTTTCAAGAGTATCATATACAGGGACTCCCAATTTCTGTTTTTTCTCTATAGGCATTAGGAAGAAAGAAGGTTGAATTGCCCCCAAAATGCATGACCCATACCAACCTGCGGGTAACATATTATAGGCAAAATTACCACATATCCAATATAACCCATCAGGTGAATTCCACACAATAGTATCATTCTCAGGGTCTGAAAGCCCTTTTAACTTAGTTACTTTCAGCAATGAGTTTTCAGGTGGGGTCATATTAGTTTGTGAAACCCAAGTGTTATTTTCCCACTCATTAGAACATTTTAGAAATCCCATAGGTTTATTTCTTTTAGTCTGATTATTTTTATTTCTGGTATAACATATATGACCTATTATATGGGAGGTAACTTGCCAGGTTTCATTGAAGTTGTTATTAAAGGTGAAATTCCCTTTCCATTGAGCTATTTCAGTATAATTTGCTTCTTGTACATGCCATGGCCAGCGATCTCCCATAGTGGTTCCTCCACATACAAAACAATTTTTTAACATAAGTTAAAACTTCTTGAGCCAAATTAATAAACATATTTTTTGCTTTTGGAGGTGTAGGTAGATCGTTAAGTTTAGCAATCTCCTGCTCATAACTCCAAAAAAACTTTACAGGTTGATTTGTTAATTTTGTTGCTTCAGTCTTTACAATAATATATCCATAAGGATCCTTCCCTGCTTTATCTATTCCAATACCATAATGATAGTATCGGGTACCTAAAGTACCTGCTACCTGCGCAGAAAGGCAGAGTGGTGTGCAGTGATGGGATTGACAATCAGTAGTGACTGGAGTAATAGAAAGATCAAAATTATTAGGTCCATAGCCACTTGTATACCAATATACACTCGGTAGGGTATAGCCTCCATGTGCTGAAAGTGTCGAGCGAGTGAATAAATATCTACAGTTTTGGATATATGATTGTTCCCACGACTGTCCTCCACAGGTTACCCCCGCGGATCCTGTTCCTTGCCCTATATCAATTGCTAAACATGTATCAAAACAAACAATAGTAGGTGCTATTCCCTTTGAAACATTATGGGCTATGTACCCTGATAATCTTTGTGCTGCATTAAATTGATGTTTTAAACTAGATCCTCCTTTATAGCCATAAACATAGATGCTACTTGTTATAGGTCCTACCGCTTTTGGTTCATAACATTGTATCCCATTTGGTGTATAGCACTGATTGTATTGTGTATTATTATGTGTGCATGGTGGTATTAAAGTTCCATTGCATTCAGGTTTCATAGTATAATATATTAAGGTCATAGAAATTTTTGTGCCTTGTTTGGTTTTTTGTAAACAGGCTGTGCAAATGTCCTCTTTTATCTCTCTTTTTGTAAGGTGGCGAAAGCTGCCTCCTCCCATCTCTTGTTGATAACTCAATAATGTTAAGAACCACTCACTAACTGGGGGAAATTTTATGCTTGCTCTTGAAGTTACTTCTGTTTTTATCATTTTATTAGGTAACCCTTTTTGGTATTGTATGCATTGATACCAACCTATAGAATTCTCTGTAATTTTTACTTTAATGTGTGATAAACAGCTGTTCTCTTTCGGGTGTGAAATACCTCTCACATTCTGGATTGTCTTTTTGAATTTTGCAGGCAAAAATTGCCATGTAATTAAACATGCTGCAGCTGGATTTTTCAAATAACAAGTTAAGGTAACTTGTGTATTGGCTTCTCCGTATGTATTGTGAGGGTAGATGCATATCCCTTGAGAATTGCAGTTTTCCCCATTGGAGTATGGAATGATCGCTCTTTTTGAGCGGTTGTGTGTGAAAGGAATTTCTTGAATATCCCCCACTATTCCCTTCTTATTTTTGCGTTCATATTCACATGCCCCCCATACAATTAAAAGCACAATTCCCACCCCCAACATCATTAGCAAAAGGTGCAACAGAAAATGCTTACAAGACATCGGAAGAGCCCAAAAATCCCAAAATCCCATTTCCTGTCCAGGCAACGGTCCTCTGAAAAATGGGCATCGGGGCTGACGTACTCTGGGAACATATGACCGGCCAATGACCTGTTCCGGACGGATTTTCATTTTTAGCACTAGACGTCAAAAGAGGGATCAATAGATCTTACGTGATAATCGTTAGAAAAAGGATTATCGAGAGCTTGTTGTACTGTGGGTGTAATACGAAGTTCAGTAGTGATACGGGAGGGATCGGTGTAGTTAAAATATTCCTCAAGATATTGTTCAATTATCACAATGTCACACGGGATTTTGCAGTCAACACACAGCTCACAGGAATAACAGTGGGAGCAGCAACAGGCTTCGCAGGGGCACGGGCAGAACCAGCACATTGGTCGCAATAGAAATTTTAGTCGTCTGTTGCTTGAAACAAAAGGGATAGGCTTGCTTCGGGATCCTTTGTATTACCCGTCTTCACTGATTTCTCATGAAACGATCGTATGCATCTTCCAGGGACCCACAACACTCTGTCCGGGAGTTGCACAGCAGCGTAACCACGTCCCCAGGTAACGAGCTCCACTGGGCCCTTCCACTGAGGGTCTGGTAATTGTCTGTAATAAACAAGAGGGCGGGGAGAGACTACGCTATTCTGAAAATGTCTTTCCCCAGCTGTGGAGGCTATAGGTGAGCCTGTAAGATTCAAAAAATTCTGTGTGTATAAGGCTTTACTTAAACGGTTTTGGATTTCAGGCAGCCCTATCTTAAAGAGGCCTTGCTGCTTATCAAGCATCATTTTTAGTGTTAAGTTTGCTCTTTCTACAATTCCTTGTCCTTGGGAATTGTATGGGATGCCAAATTTATGGACAATTTTCCATTGATCACAGAAGGTAGCGAATGCAGCGCTACTGTATGCGGGTCCATTGTCTGTTTTAATCTCCAGGGGACTTCCTAAAACTGAAAAAGAGCGCATACAATGGTTGATCACTTGTTTGGTTGTTTCCCCCCGCTGTGGGCTTGCAAAAATAAAACCTGAAAAGGTATCCACCGTAACGTGAATATATTTCCAGGGTGCAAAAGGAGAATATTGAGTGACATCCATTTGCCATATCTCACAACGCTTAATTCCTCGGGGGTTAACTCCCATAGGAATTGCGTTACCTTGCCTACTACAGGTTGAGCACTGCTGGATGATTGCTACAGCCTCTGTTTTGGAAATTCCAAACATCTTCATTAAGGCTTTTGCATTTTGATGAAAATACTCATGGCTTTCCCATGGAGTTGCAAATCCAATAAAATTTTCTCTAGCGGCTTTGTCTGCATAATCATTTCCTTCTGTTAATATTCCAGGAAGTGACTGGTGACTCCTAATATGAGCCACAAAATATTGAAATTTTCTATCCATAATTAATTGTTGTAACTGTAAAAACATATCTATCTAACAATTGCTTATCTAAGGCTGGTGAAAGATAGGCATCAAACAAATTATTAATCACTTGGTAAACATACAATGAATCCACAATTAAATTAAATGTTTGGTCTTTTAATTTCTCAAAAGCTAATATGGAGGCAGCCAACTCAGAACGCTGTGCTGAACTCTGAGGGGTGTGTGGTAAGTCACCCATTGTCCTGAAATTTGATACACACAAGCTCCCCTATTTTTAGTTCCGTCAGCGAAAACTGTGACTGCATTTTTAATTGGCAATTTACTTTGCAAGGAAGTCAATTGTAAATGTTGTAGATTCAGTAACAAAAACCTATAGTCTGTGGGATAGTGGTATTTAATTGTCCCTAAATAGTCACTTAAGGCCAGTTGAAGTGCATCTGATATTTGAAAATATTTTTCCCACCAAGGTAGTGGATATGGAATGTAAATAGTTTCTGGATCCGTTCCCAGTACAGCTCGAGCTCTCTCTCTTAACTTTATAATTATCTGGGATAACAATAGAGGTTTTGTTGAAACTGTTCTCCCCGGGCTGTTTGCCAAATGTATCCATTCAATCACGAACACTTTTTTCTGTTGTGTTTGCAACAAACACCCTGTGGGCAAGTTTTTAGTATTGAAAATAGCTGCTGAAATAGGAACGTGTAAAATCATCCTATCTACCCATTTCTTTGCTAGGGCCGCTTCAATGACCTGAATACACTGTTTCTCTCGGTTCCCTATCGTGAGAACTGCAGCGGGCTCTTTTCCTCCTGCCAAAAGTGCAAATAAGGGTTGTAACTGACTTGTAGTTAATCCCATGTAAGGGCGTGCACAGTTAATTGAACCCAAATATTGTTGTAACTGCACCAAACTACATTTATCCATTTCAGGTAGTTTTGGAATTACTGGTGAGGCATGGGATGTCATGATTTTATGCCCTAAATATAAATATGGTGGCATGGTTTGAATTTTTTCTGAAGCAATTTTAAATCCTTTATCATTAAATCCTTGTATGATCTCTTTTATAACTTGTGAATGTGCATCCTGTGCATTCTTTTCTATTGCTAGCAAGATATCATCCATGTAGTGGTAAAATAGGATACCTCTATACTTGGCTCTAAAATGTTGTAAAATATTATTTATGTAATATTGACAAAGCGTTGGGCTATTTAGCATTCCCTGGGGTAAAACTTTCCACTGATACCTTACTGTTGGCTCACTATAATTTAGTACAGGAATTGTAAATGCAAATAATCTTCTGTCCTTTTTATGTAGGGGTATTGAGAAGAAGGCATCTTTTAAATCAATAACTGTTAATTCATAATTCTGAGGAATGATGTTAGGATTTGGCAGACCGCATTGCAAGGGTCCCATGGGCTGAATTACTTCATTTATCTTTCTTAAATCTTGAAGCATTCTCCACTTTCCTGATTTTTTCTTAATTAAAAATACAGGAGTATTATAAGGGCTATTTGACAATTCTATTTTTTTATCTAATAACAACTGTTGTACAATTTCTTTTAATGCTTCTAATTTAACAATAGGAAGCGGCCACTGATCAATCCATATGGGAGTATCATTTTTTAGTGTAAGCTTCATTAAAGGGTCCATTTCATTTATACTTAATACAAAACATTCATTACCATCAGTTCAAAAAGCTATACGTAAGCCAATGAGCTCTATTTTCTCAATATCCCTCTAGGTCTGAAAGCAATTACATACACACGCTTCTCTCTCTCCCCCCTTCTCCTGTTTCCTTTCAAAGAATGACTCAGGGGGAAAGAGGGGGGTGGAACTCACACACGCAATCACTTTAAGTTAGCTCAGGGCTGAACAATTCTACAAACGGCTATCCTGCTCTTTAAAACATGTTTTCTCTCAACAAATTTGGAAATGATAACACACAAGCATACACACATATACCATTAAACAACTTTGCAACTTACTGTTTCTTACTGCCTGTGTAAATTAATTTCACATACAAAAATCCCATTTCAATCATTCTTCAAGCAGCGGGGATATTCAAAAGAGCAGTTTAAATCCTAACTACTCTTTTTTCCCTCACGGCTTCAAGCCCAAATAAACTTAGCTAGCTGATCAAACATCAATTAAATTCAATTCTCCTCTTTCTCTTTTACCTCTGTTCACTTTCTTTTTCTCTCTACCTCTCTCTCACTCTTTTATCACTCTTTCTCTCATTCCAAAGTTAAGGTTGCCCCAAACTGAGACAACAAATCTCTCCCCCACAAGTTAACATGCAATTTTGAATAGAAAAATTGCAGAATGAATAGAAATATATTCTCTGGGGGAAAACAATGCTAACGTTAACTGAATATATATGGTAGAAGGAAAATGAGACCTTTAGTTACATTAGAGGAAATATCTGAGATGGTAAACATTATTTGAAGATGTAGAGGTTAAAACAACCGTAATCAAACAACCGTAATCAAACGACATGCTGCATGTGATGATGGTTTTTTTTTTCTTTTTTTGGTTTTTTTTTCGTTTTGTTTTTTTTTTTTTTTTTTTTTTTTTTTCCCCCTTCCTTTTTGGACCCTTTTTGTCCTTTTTGGCCTTCCCCCCTCCCCCCACCCTTTTTTTTCTTTTTCTTTTCCCCTCCTCTTCTTGAATTTTTTTTTTGTCCTTTTTGCCCCCCCTTCCCCCACCCTTTTTTTTTCTTTTTTTTCTTTTTTTTTTTCCCCCCTCTCCCCCTTGTTTTACTGTTTTACTTGTTTTACTATTGTTTTCTGTTTTTAAACCCTAGCTTATTGTGGTGCTTATTAAATATACAATAGAGAGATATGGGATGTATAAACTTAGTAGGGATGCACCTGTGATTAAATGACATATTGTATGTGAAGATGGGTTTCCCCCCCCCTTTTTTTTCTCTCCATCCCCTCCCTTTCCCATTGTTGTCTATGTAATAAAAAATAAAAATAATTAAAAAAAAAAAAACATGCAATTTTAAAACGACCGGTCAATACGTGCCTTAATTATCAAAGTAATCAAGTCCAATTACCTAGGTCTTCCCATTCAGTCAGGCTTTACCTCATTACTTACTAAATTTCTTACTTTTGCTCGAAGTTATGCCCATTCTATCTCCTTAAACACATCATTTGCATCTGGGTGGGGCTCGAGCTCTACTTTTCTTTTTAAAAAACAACTATTACAGCTGCAACAATTTTCATCTGATGGTGGCCAGAAAGTCAGCAAATTTGTTATAAAAGTGAACACTTTAAAATCCCTGTCTTTTGGATTGAAGACATCTTATCTACAATTACCTTGAGGGTGCACAAAAACTTAGGCACACATTCATGCACGCACAAAAACATTTTTTCTCCATTCCAATTCAGATCTGACACGGGCTTTTGTAATTAGAGCTGCAAAAGGTGCAGGTTTCTGAGAAATGAAACATCTGTGAAAAAGTTTCAGGTGCTCAGGCAGAAAAGTGTGCTCAAAGCAATCAGAAGAGAAATCAGAAGAATCAGTAAGCAAGAACTCCTTGAGACATGAAATCAGATGAGGAAAGACTAGGAGAGACATCGTAAGAGGGACATCGTGGTGATACAGCATGGGTTGCACAGGTAAACCCACCAGTGGCTGGCCAGGTTAGGTGGTCTTAATAGAATGGACCTTATAGATTCATTTTAGTTTGGCCTTTTACTCCAGTGCCCTGGAGTCCCAAAGTTGACTTTTAACTTCCTCATATTACAAATAGGGCTGAACAGTGTGGCAAGACTCTGTAAAGGAGGGGCACAGGAAGCCAGGCGTGGGGGAGAGATACAACAGAGAAGTTGCAGAAAACTGTTGGTATGAATATCTGCTTTTGTATTTTTCCAAGATGTACTTCCCTGTTCTGAACAGGGGTTTTTACGTTTTGTATGAATACGCCTCTTTAAACGCCCTCTGATTGACGAAGTTTGATTAAAGGTATAAAATCACTGCCCTGGGCGTAGCCAGGTCAGTTCAGATTTTGGTGTGTGAACACGCTGAACTCGATGCATCCAATAAACCTGTTTCTCTTCCTTCGTGGTCTCAAGTCCTGATCTTTCGTAAGTAGATTACAAACCACAATCTGCTGCAACAGTGGGGGGTAATGGAAGAAAGGTAGCCGGGATCACCGGAAGAAAATAGGAAAAGACAGGCAGATTCACTTGCCAAGAGATTGAAATAAGAAGGAAGATAAAAGGCAGCCTTTTGCGTGGGGCTAGCTGAATGCCCCAAAATTAATCTCCCGAAGCGTAATGTTGAAGAGCTTCAAAGGCTAAAGATAACAAAGGCATGCATACAAGGGAAAAGAAAGCCTTGGATTCAGAGTGAGAGTGTGAATTTAGCAAAGAGGTTTCTGAATATAGCAGGGGGGTGTCTGTTCCCCCCATCACGGCTTGTTCATGAGTTTTTAAACATTCCGTGACGATCTGCCAAGTGGAAAGTATTTTCGCTGCTGAGTACCATTCATTTGGCAATAAAACATAATTTTTTATTAATGAAATTGAATCCCAGTAAGGGTATTAAAGTAAAGGGTTAACATAAAATGTAAACTTAAGCCGGACAAGAATGCCTCGAGCCTTATCTATTCCACAGGGGATTGAATATCTTATCTACCTGACTAGGTCTAGGCAGAAAATTGGTAAGATTCTATCTTTATAAGGCAATCAAGATATTCTGTCACTACGGTTAATGTGTACAAGGCTTACGTGACACGGGAAGAATGTGTATTTAGGAGAATGATCAATATCCTGCCTGATAAAGTATAAAAACCTGTAAAACTAAAAAAGCCTATATATATATATATTACCTTAGTAGCTAATACAACTGCCTAATATGTAATACAGCCCAGGTTCAAATCCCAGTAAGGATATGGCTAGCTGATGAGAGCTAAATAGCTTGAAATAGATCTATACTAGTCTCCCTTTATTTATTTATCAGCACAAATGCAACACAAATGTAACAAGGCAACATAAAAAAAAGGCTTTCTGCCTGGATGGCTCCCAGAGTGAGCCGATAGACAGAAAAGGGAAGCAGTGTGCTCCCTCCCATATTTGGACATACCAGGGGTTGTGACACAATACATACCTATTTCCCTGGCTTAGCTGATAAAAGAGAGTCTGTGACTTAGTGGCTAATACAACTGCCTGATATGTAATACAGCCCAGGTTCGAATCCCAGTAAGGGTATGGCTAGCTGATGAGAGCTAAATAGCTTGAAATAGATCTATAGTAGTCTCCCTTTATTTATTTATCAGCATAAATGCAACACAAATGTAACAAGGCAACATAAAAAAAAAATGGCTTTCTGCCTGGATGGCTCCCAGAGTGAGCCGATAGACAGAAAAGGGAAGCAGTGTGCTCCCTCCCATATTTGGACATACCAGGGGTTGTGACACAATACATACCTATTTCCCTGGCTTAGCTGATAAAAGAGAGCCTGTGACTTAGTGGCTAATACAACTGCCTGATATGTAATACAGCCCAGGTTTGATTCCCAGTAAGGGTATTTATCAGCACAATATATATATATATATATGATTTTTACAACCCCTGGTAAGCCCCAATTATGGGAGGAAGCTAACTGCTTCCATCATCTGTCATTTGGCTCGTCACAAGAGTCCATCACAACAGAAACCCAATATTTTTACTGTTGCCTTTGTTATATTATTTATTTATCAGCACAAATAAAAAAACATATATATATTGTTGTATATTTTTTATATTTTTTCTTTTAAAGAAATGTGGATGTGTTCTGACCCCCCTCATCCCACGCCAACACGCACTCTGAGCCAAAGATAAGTTACAGCATTTAATTAACAGACAGACAGGTCCTTGGCAGCAATCCAGCACAGATAAGGCTTGGCAGCAATCCAGCCTGCCAAGCTCACAATAATGTTCTCCAACATTAGTTCCTGCATTGACTTCTGCAAAAGGGGTGTGTGCACAAGCATTCCTTTTATAGTCTGGAGAGGAGCCTAATTTCCACCAGCTGAGTGCAATTACCTCCTGTAACTGCGCAACTGTTCCTGATGCCTATTAGCTCTTCGGTGCCGGGCATCCAGGAACAACTCACTGTTGGCATCCGGATCACTCTCCCTTGTCTCCTCCCCACTGGTCCAAGGCTCAGGCGCCTCCTGGTGGCCAACCAGCCTCTATGCGCCCTGCTCGGAGTCGGAACCCTGTCCAGGGTCCTCCACATCCTCCAGAGCCGACTCATAGGGCCCCTCGCTGTCGGAGTCTGGTGGCAGCTCCAACGGCTCCTGCTGGGCCACAACAGGATGTATATAATGCAGGATAGAAAGAGAGTACAACTGTATAAAGGGAATCCTTGACTTACAACCATTCATTTGGTGACAGTTCAAATTTACAACGGCACTGAAAAAAGAGACTTAGGTCCGTTCTTCACACTCACGGCCGCTGCAGCATCCGAGCGGTCACGTGATCAAGATTCAGACGCTTGGCAACTGACTTGTATTTGTGACGGTGGCAATGTCCCTTTATTTTTTGCATCCGTCTGACGAGCAAGGTCAACGAGGCAGCCAGGTTCACTTAACAACCATGTCACTAACTTAACAGTTGCAAACAGTCGTTGTCTCCGACTGGCCAAACCTGGTTTTCGCAGGCACTGGAGCGCCGCAAAATGGCCTGAAAATGGCCATTTTTGGCCCCCAAAAGGCCAAAACCCAGGCCGCTTTTGGACCATTGTCAGGCCTTTTGTCTGAGTCGTAACGTCGAATGGTCACTAAATGAACTGTTGTAAGTGAAGGGCAATGATCCGTTAAAGCCTGAGCTGGTCTACATTACATAACAAAGGAAGGATTAGCCTTCCACAGAAACTCACCACATGGTATCTGGAAACTCAAACTTGGCCCCATGGGAGTCTGACAAGCAATCAGAATACATTTCTGACACAGGAACAGGAAACAGAGAGGTGGGGCCGAACCAAGAGTATAAAGCCAGGAACTTTCAGCCCTTCCTCTTCTCCTTCACCCAACATTGAAGCACGGGATCCCCCTTTTCCGTTCAGGAGCTCAAGCCACGGGATCCTGTCCACCATTAAACCATAGGAGCCGAGGTGGCACAGTGGTTAGGGTGCAGTACTTCAGGCTACTTCAGCTGACTGTTATCTTAAACCATAAGAGCCAAGGTGGCGCAGTGGTTAAATGCAGCACTGCAGGCTACTGCTAGATCAGCAGGTCAGCGGTTCAAATCTCACCGGCTCAGGGTTGACTCAGCCTTCCATCCTTCCGAGGTGGTTAAAATGAGGACCCAGATTGTTGGGGGCAATATGCTGACTCTCTGTAAACCGCTTAGAGAGGCCTGAAAGGCCTATGAAGCGGTATATAAGTCTACTGCTATTGCTATTGCTATTGCTATCTGCAGTTCAGCGGTTCTAATCTCACCGGCTCAGGGTTGACCCAGCCTTCCATCCTTCTGAGGTGGGTGAAATGAGGACCCGGATTGTTGTTGGGGGCAATATGCTGACTCTGTAAACCGCTTAGAGAGGGCTGAAAGCCCTATGAAGCGGTATATAAGTCTAACTGCTATGGCTATTGCTATATTTCCAAGCAGCCTCCATGTCTCCAGTGTCTGTTCCCCCCACTTGGAGCTGAACCCAGAAGGACGTTTCCTCCAACACCCCAAATTTTGAGTTTTAGTGTATAAACATCTGAGGAAGAAGAAGAAGGAGGAGGAGGAGGAGGAGGAGGAGGAGGAGGAGGAGGAGGAGGAGGAGGAGAAGAAGAAGAAGAAGAAGAAGAAGAAGAAGAAGAAGAAGAAGAAGAAGAAGAAGAAGAAGAAGAAGAAGAAGAAGAAGAAGAAGAAAGTTGCAAGGGACCTTGGAGGTCTTCTAGTCTAGCCCCTTTCTCAAGCAGGACAAGTTGAGTGTTCAGCCTCTTCTGAAAAGCCTCCAGTCCTTTACGGCTAACCCTGAGTACACAAACTGCACCCCCTAAAGTAGTTTGCATCTGAGTTTTTGTTCCTTCCTATCACTCTTTGTCCTGTAGGAAGTTAGCACCCAACCCCTCTCCTAGGAAAATGCGATATTTTAGGGAATTAAAAAAGGGAAGAATATTTCCCTTAAAAGGGAGGCAGAAAATCATCTCCCCCCTCCCCCACCTTTGTCAATGGGCCATTAAGGCCTGGGCCAGTCTATTCTACATAACAAAGATCCACCTCCTTCAGGCAGAGCCATGGGAGGAATTGCCCAAAGCCCATCTCCCCATCTCCCCACACGGCCCCTGGGAAGATTACATCACCCAGCAAGGCTCAACCAAGACTCAGGACAGCCTAGAGAGTTGCCCCTGCATGGCCCCATGGAAGTCTGACAACCAATCAGAATGCAAGCTCAAGATCAAAGGCCAGAGAGGGCATAAAACCAGGGACTTTCAACATCTCGGTCTCTCTTTTCTTCTTCACCCAACATCTGGAAGCAGGGGATCCCTCTTTTTCATTCAGGAGCTCAAGCCATGTGATCCTGTCCACCATTAAACCATCTTTCCAAACAGCCCACCATTGTTTCCAGTTTTCCCCACTTGGAGCTGAACCTAGTTGTCTCAGGGTTTATGCTTGGGGTTTGGTCCAAAAGATCCCAAGGCCTTGGTCACCCTCCCTTTCCATTTGAGTTTAGAGTCCTTCTGAGAAGTTGAGCCAGTCGTTTTCCAACTACGTCTTTCCCGGATCTTGGGAGAGGCATCCCAAGCCCTTCTTGGAGATAATAATGCAGGCCCAGGAAGTCACAACTTCACTTGGGGGCAGCAAGCCTTCAGCCAGGGGCTCATTTCGAGGAGGAGGAGATGAGGGAGGGGAGGGAGAAGAGGGAGGGGGAGGGGAGGGGGAACAAGAGGAGGAGGACAAGAAGGAGGAAAGGGGGAGGGAGAGGGGGAGGAAGGAGAGGGGGAAGGAGAAGAGAGAGGGTATGGAAGGGGGATTGGGAGGAGATGGGGAAGGAGTGGGAGAGGGAATGGGAGGAGGAAGAAGAAGAAGGAGAAGGAGAAGAAGAAGAAGAGGAGAAGGAAGAAGAAGAAGAAGAAGAAGAAGAAGAAGAAGAAGAAGAAGAAGAAGAAGAAGAACTGATGAAGAAGAAGAATTGAAGGAGAAGAAGAAGATTTGAAGAGGAAGAAGAATTGAAGAAGGAGGAGGTGAAGAAGAAGAACAACAACTAACAGTACTACTAGTAGTAGTAGTAGTAGTAGAAGAAGAAGAAGAAGAAGAAGAAGAAGAAGAAGAAGAAGAAGAAAAAGAAGAATTGACGAAGAAGAAGAATTGAAGGAGAAGAAGAATTGAAGGAGAAGAAGAAGATTTGAAGAGGAAGAAGAATTGAAGGAGGAGGAGGTGAAGAAGAACAACAACAACTAACAGTACTACTACTAGTAGTAGTAGTACTAGTAGTAATACTACTAGTAGTAGTAGTAGTAGTAGAAGAAGAAGAAGAAGAAGAAGAAGAATTGATGAAGAAGAAGGAAAATAGATGATGAAGAAGAATTAGTAGTAGTAGTAGTAGTAGAAGAAGAAGATGATGAAGAAGAAGAAGAAGAAATAGATGATGAAGAAGAATACTAGTAGTAGTAGTAGTAGAAGAAGAAGAAGAAGAAGAAGAAGAAGAAGAAGAAGAAGAAGAAGAAGAAGAAGAATTGACGAAGAAGAATTGGAGAAGAAGAAGAATTGATAAAGAAGAATAATTGAAGGAGAAGGAGAAGAATAATTGAAGAGGAAGAAGAAGAATTGGAGAAGAAAAAGAACAACCACTATAGTAGTAGTAGTAGTAGTAGTAGAGGAGGAGGAGGAGGAGGAGGAGGAGGAGGAGGAGGAGGAGGAGGAGGAGGAGGAGGAAGAAGAAGAAGAAGAAGAAGAAGAAGAAGAAGAAGAAGAAGAAGAAGAAGAAGAAGAAGAAGAAGAAGAAGAGCAAGAGCTAAACAGCTGGCTTTTTCCTCTCAGACAACCTATGAGCTGCATTAATGGAGGTGGGCCGAATCCTTCCCAAAGGCACCAAATCCCACCCTCTCTTTTCCCTGGAGAGCAGAGTTGAGGTGGGTCCTTTCGTGGCTGAGACACCCCTCTGTCTGTCCCTCCTTCCTTGGGGACCGGGGGGGGGGGAGCGCGATTCCTCTCCTCCTAGGGTCTCAAGTTTTGCAGCGACACCCTTTCTTCCTGCTTTTCCCCTTCCTCCACCAGTGAAGAGAAGCGCGACTTTGCCCGAGCAAACCAGTCCCGTAGTTTCGACTCTGGAGTAACAGAGAAATCAAGAAACCAGCGATTAGCACACGTTCCCACAATTAAGCACGGTTTTACAGGCGGTCCTCGACTTACGACCGTTCGTTTAGTGACCCTTCCAAGTTACAGCGGCAATGATAAAGAGTGACGTCTCCCCTTTTTTCACACTTACACAGGTTGAGGCATCTGTGATCAAAATTCGGACGGGTAGCAACTGACTCATATTTATGATGGTTATTGTCAACCTCCATCTTCCCTGAGTCTTTACGCCCCTCACCCCCAGTCTCGGGTCAGTACTGGGGCTCAGGACCCCGGACAGCACCCTGAATTTTGGGGTAGCTGGTGAAGTATTTTAATGGAAATTCGGGTTAATGTCAGGGTTCCAAATAGCATCCAACAGTAAATCAGACTCCGAAGCAAAGGATTCCTCGAAGTTCCAATTTATCGTGTTGGCACATCTGGGGAAACCCGAATCTGAAAGCCTCCCGGTTTTCCCCACCCAGTTGAAAGTTCAAGTTCTTGCCCCCACACCCACAAGCCCATCCCATGGTCCAATCATCCACTGCCACGCTGGCAGCTTCCACCCATCCAGTTCCAGTCAGGTGCAGAGGTGCAGAGACAATGAATGACCTTGGCTTTCTAGAAAGAATGTTGTTATGGCTACCTATCATCTAACTCCATACAATCCTCCCTCACATTTTCCCAGTAGAAGAATAGAAAGTGTGGCAGGCCAGAGATCCAAAAAGTAAAAATGGCTGCAGGCCTGGCAGTTACAGAGTCCCAGACAGAGGTGGTATTCAGCCGGTTCGGACTCATTTGCCCAAACCGGTAGCGGGAATCGCGCCCCGGCTCTATGCTGTCCTATTTAGGCACATTTTTGAGGCCGAACACATGTGCGGAAGGGGTGTGTGCACCCGCAAAGCGGATGGGTGTGAATCCGTCGAACTAGTGGAAACAAAATGTGAAACCCACCACTGGTCCCAGAGTCATGTACACGTAGTCCTCCACTTACAACAGTTTATTTAGCGACCATTCGAAGTTACGACTCTGAAAAAAGTGTCTTATGACCATTTTTCTCCTGTTATGGCTGCCGCAGCATCCCCCTGGTCATGTGATCAAAATTCAGACGCCGCTCGGCAACTGATTCGTATTTATGACGGTCGCAGTGTCCCCGGGATCATGTGGTCACATTTTACGACCTTCGGACAAATCAACGAGGAAGCTGGGTTTGCTTAGCAACCCTCTGACTAACTTAACATCTGAAGTGATCCACTTAACAACTGTGGCAAGGAAGGTCGTAAAATGGGGCGAAACCCAACAACCGTCTCTCGCTTAGCCACATAAATTTGGGGCTCAATTGTGGTCATAAGTTGAGGACTACCTGTGCAGAGTTTTGGGGAACGGGAGGTGCCCTCCTCCAAAACTCCTGGCAGCTAGTCCTCGCCTTCTGACCACAATGGAACCTGCCCATCACAGTCGCAAGCCATGACGACTGTAAAATAGATTTGTTTCGGGACCTTTTATGCAACCGTCGTTAAGAAAACGCCACGGTCGTTAAGCAAACTGACAGTGCCAGATTTGGGTGAAAGTACATAAAATAGGCCAAACGACCGATTGTTTGGTAGAATAACCGTCAGAACTTCAGAACTGGGTTGTGACCAACCATAACATCTGTCTGTTGTAACTTCCGTCATTAAGTGAACAGTCATAAGTCGAGGACTATCTGGCTGGAGAAGGAGATGCTAGCCTTAACCTAGAATTCAGCCAAGCTGGTTTCGGTTTGATGGAGCGACACTGCCATCTGCTGGCAAATAGCAGGTAATGTTCTCCAAGGCAGAATAAGCAATAGCAATGGCACTTAGACTTATATCCTGCTTTACACTGCTTTTACAGCCCTCTCTAAGCGGTTTACAGAGTCAGCCTCTGGACCACAACAATCCGGATCCTCATTTTACCCAGCTCCGAAGTATGGAAGGCTGAGTCGATCTTGAGCCTGGTGAGATTCAAACCGCCAAATTGCAGGCAGCCGGCAGGCAGCAGAAGGAGTACTCCACTCTAACCACTGCACCACCACGGCTCATTAGTAAAAATAATAATAACAACAGAATAGCAGAGCTGGAAGGGAGCTTGGAGGTCATCTAGTCCACCACCCCCCTGCCCAATCAACACATGCTTACATTCCACCTTCACTCGATAAAACCCTGTTGTGGCCTGCCAGCTGAGCTGGCATCAGATTTGAACAGTGAGGAGGTTGGGGAGGAACCTGGGCCAGTCCTGGAGTCTGGGGAAGGCTCGGACGAGGGCTCTGTGTCGGAGGCAGAGAGGGGGGCAGGGCCGTATGCCAATTATCAGCTGCCTTCGGGGTCAGACATCAGTGGGGCAGAAGAACAGCTGGAGCCTGTTCCCAGTGTGTGCATGCACAGAGTGGCCAGACGAAGGGAAGAGCTAAAGAACAGGGGTCGACTTGGGAGTAAGGCCACAGGTGGACGGTGAATGATCCCTCCCAGAGGAAATAAAAGAGGAGCGAAAGGGGAGTGGAGTTTGCAGGAGGCAATTAGTTCGACTTGGGAGGAAGGCCACAGATGGACGGTGAATGGCCACTCCCAGAGGGAATAAAAGAGGAGCGAAAGGGGAGTGGAGTTTGCAGGAGACCATTAGTTCGACTTGGGAGGAAGGCCACAGGTGGACAGTGAATGGCCCCTCCCAGAGGAAATAAAAGAGGAGCGAAAGGGGAGTGGAGTTTGCAGGAGACCATTAGTTCGACTTGGAAGTAAAGCCACAGGTGGACGGTGAATGGCCCCTCCCAGAGGGAATAAAAGAGGAGCGAAAGGGGAGTGGAGCTTGCAGGAGACCATTAGTTCGACTTGGAAGTAAAGCCACAGGTGGACGGTGAATGGCCCCCCCCAGAGGGAATAAAAGAGGAGCGAAAGGGGAGAGGAGCTTGCAGGAGACACTTAGTTCATTCCTGCATTCTTGCCAAGTATTGCGGCGTCTGAAAGATATCGGCCTGGCCACTCTCCAAGCCTTAGAAAGGTCGGTAATTGGGAACTATCTCGAAAAACGGTGGGAGAGGAAAGACTTGGCTGGAGAGGAATTCACTGTAAATTAAATAAAAGGGGTTTATCGGGACGAGGACTCGGCTTCATGCTGCTGGGGAAGCCTGGCTTAGAAGAAACCCAATCCACCGTTTAGAAAGTCACAAAGATGGGTGGGCACCAACTCTTGACACCGCCGTGGTGTTCGTCTTACCCGAAGAGGAATCCTTCTCCAGAAGGTTGAATCCCACGGGGTCTTCTCTGAGGGCATCGATTTTTTCATTCCAGTCTTCCCAGTTGACTTCTTCTACGCTAGAAAAAGACCCCCAAGAGGGATAAGTAGCAGTAAGAGAATCTTACGAGTCTCATAGAGCCTCCTCCCCTTTCTTGATGCGCGAGAGAATCAGGGAGGGGCCATTTCTGAAGGGACGCGTTTGGTACCCCGATTGGGCAGGTGGTTAAGCTTACCGAAAAAACCACCTCTTGTCCTCAGAGCCGATGGGGAGATAAGAGCCGGCTCTCTGGGCCTTTCTCCAGCACCAGATCCAGTTCCTCTCGATCTCCAGAATAGCTATGGCTCTCTGAAAATAGAGGGGTTGGTGATCAGAGCTTATAAAAGGGAGAGAAAGAGAGAGAGAGATGGAAGATAGATAGATGGATGGATGGATGGATGGATGGATGGATGGATGGATGGATGGATGGATGGATGGATGGATAGATAGATAGATAGATAGATAGATAGATAGATAGATAGATAGATAGATAGATAGATAGATGGAAGAGATAGAGGAAGGCAGGAAGGAACAAAGGAAGGGAGGGAGGAAGGATATGTGGATGGTTGGTTGGTTGGATGGATGGATGGATGGATGGATGGATGGATGGATGGATGGACGGACAGGTAGGTAGGTAGGTAGGTAAATGATTGATAGATAGATATGATGATGATAGATAGATAGATAGATAGATAGATAGATAGATAGATAGATGGAAGATAGATAGTTAAAGGAAGGAAGGATATGTGGATGGATGAATGGAGAGGTAGGTAGGTAGGAAAATGATAGAGAGAGATAGATAGATAGATAGATAGATAGATAGATAGATAGATAGATAGATAGATAGATAGATAGATAGATAGATAGATAGATAGAAGGAAGATAGATAGTTAAAGGAAGGAAGGATATGTGGATGGATGGATGGATGGATGGACAGGTGGGTAGGTAGGTAAATGAGAGAGAGAGAGAGAAGAAGATAGATAGTTAAAGGAAGGAAGGATATGTGGATGGATGAATGGAGAGGTAGGTAGGTAGGAAAATGATAGATAGATATGATGGTAGATAGATAGATAGATAGATAGATAGATAGATAGATAGATAGATAGATAGATAGACAGACAGACAGACAGACAGACAGACAGACAGACAGACAGACAGACAGACAGACAGACAGACAGACAGACAGACAGATGGAAGATCGATAGTTAAAGGAAGGAAGGATATGTGGATGGATGGATGGATGGATGGACAGGTGGGTAGGTAGGTAAATGAGAGAGAGAGAGAGAAGAAGATAGATAGTTAAAGGAAGGAAGGATATGTGGATGGATGGATGGACAGGTAGGTAGGTAAATGATGGATAGATGATAGATAGATAGATAGATGGATGGATGGATGGATGGATGGATGGATGGATGGATGGATAGATAGATAGATAGATAGATAGATAGATAGATAGATAGATAGATAGATAGATAGATAGATAGATAGAAGAGATAGAGGAAGGCAGGAAGGAACAAAGGAAGGAAGGGAGGAAGGATATGTGGATGGATGGATAGACAGGTAGGTAGGTAGGTAAATGATTGATAGATAGATATAGATGATAGATGATAGATAGATAGATAGATAGATAGATAGATAGATAGATAGATAGATAGATAGATAGATAGATAGATAGATAGATAGATAGATAGATTCCTGCTGGGCCAGGAATGACCACCGTCCCAATGGAAGTGGGGGAGGGGGTCTTACCTGTAGCTGCCAGACACTCTGGCTGTAGCCGGAGACGTTGGTGACCGTTTCACTCATCAGGGCAATCAGCATGTTGAGCAAGAGGATGTAGGTCAAGATGACAAACAGGAGGACCAACAGCATCGCAACGTCGCTGTACTTCACATTCTCGTTGTACTCCAGGTCGCCCATGCCGATGGTGAACCTGAAGAGCAGCAGAGCCGTCTGAAATAGCCCCGAATAGACGGCCTGGTCTTTGGAGTCATCGTTGAGCGGGACAGACGCGTTGCGGGCGGAGTGGGAAGCGCCCCCGGTGAGAACGATGAGAGCTGGAAGGAGCCATTGAAATGTCAATTCTTCCTCTGGAAACTCTGGGGGAACTTCTCAGTGGGAAGGACAGGAGGAGACCCCAAGTGGCTGATTGATCTTTGGGGGCTTCGTTGGTTCTCCAACTGACCTTATTGTTAGATTTTTATTTGCATCCAGACGTCGAGACTCTGAATTCTTCACTGTGTGTTCTCCATCAGTCACTCAGAATAGAGCTGGAAGGGACCTTGGAGGTCTTCTAGTCCAACCCCCTGCTCAAGCAGGAGACCCTACATCATTTCAGACCAAGGGTTCTCCGGTCTTTTCTTAGAAACGTCTTTCACTCATCCGTTCACTCATTTACTCATTCATTCATTCACTCTCATTTATTCATTCATTTACTCATTCATTCACTCACCCATTTATTCACTCTTTAATCATTCATTCATTCACTCCATTTAATTGATTCGTTCACTCACTCACACACTCATTCACTTGTTTATTCATTCATTCACTCATTCATTCTCATTCACACACTCATTCACTTGTTTATTCATTCATTCACTCATTCATTCTCATTCACACACTCATTCATTTGTTTATTCATTCATTCACTCATTCACACACTCATTCTCTTGTTTATTCATTGATTCACTCATTCATTCTCATTCATTCACACACTCCTTCACTTGTTTATTCATTCATTCACTCATTCATTCTCATTCACACACTCATTCACTTGTTTATTCATTCATTCACTCATTCATTCTCATTCACACACTCATTCATTTGTTTATTCATTCATTCACTCATTCACACACTCATTCTCTTGTTTATTCATTCATTCACTCATTCATTCTCATTCACACACTCATTCATTTGTTTATTCATTCATTCACTCATTCATTCTCATTCACTCATTCACACACTCCTTCCCTTGTTTATTCATTCATTCACTCATTCATTTTCATTCACTCATTCACACACTCATTCTCTTGTTTATTCATTGATTCACTCATTCATTCTCATTCATTCACACACTCCTTCACTTGTTTATTCATTCATTCACTCATTCATTCTCATTCACTCATTCGCACACTCCTTCACTTGTTTATTCATTCATTCACTCATTCACACACTCATTCTCTTGTTTATTCATTCATTCACTCATTCACTCACTCACACACTCATTCACTCACACACTCATTCAGAACTAAGAAGAATTTTCCTGACAGAAAAATTCACCTGTGGAACAACCTGCCTCCAGAACAGGGGTGGTGGTATTCACTTACCTTCCCTACTGGTTCGCAAATGTGGGCGCATGTGCCAGGTCTATGCATGCACTCAGCCTTCCACACATGCTCTTTGGCAAAAAAAAACCTGCCTAAATGGGACGGCATAGAGCTGAGGGGGACGGGGGGAACCCAGGATTTCCACACTACAGGTTCCGGCAAACTGGTCCAATACCCTCTCTGCTCCAGAGGTTGTGAATGCCCCAACACTGGAAGTCTTTAAGAAGATATTGGATAGCCATTTGTCTGAAGTGGTGTAGGGTTTCCTGCCTAAGGAGGGGGTTGGATTAGAAGACCTCCGAGGTCCCTTCCAACTCTGTTATTCTATTCTATTCTATTCATCTATAATTCTTTTACTCACTCATTCACTCATTCATTCACCTATTCATTCATTCTCATTCATTCATTCATTCATTCACATACTCATTCACTTCTTTACTAATTCATTCACTAATTTATTCACTCATTTATTCAACTATTCATTCACTCACTCATTCATTCACTCATTCACTTGCTTATTCATTCATTCACTCATTCATTCACTCAGTCACTTATTTACCCATTTAATTCATTCAGTCATTCATTCATTCATTCATTCATTCATTCACTCATTCACTTGCTCGTTCATTCATTCACTCATTCATTCACTCATTCATTCACTCAATCACTTATTTACCCATTCATTCATTCAGTCAGTCAGTCAATCAGTCATTCATGCATTCACTCATTCACTTGCTTATTCATTCTTCATTCATTCACTCATTCATTCACTCAATCACTTATTTACCCATTCATTCATTCATTCATTCACTTGCTTATTCATTCATTCATTCACTCATTCATTCACTCAATCACTTATTTACCCATTCATTCATTCATTCAGTCAGTCAGTCAGTCATTGAGTCATTCATTCACTCATTCACTTGCTTATTCATTCATTCATTCACTCATTCATTCACTCAATCACTTATTTACCCATTATTTCATTCAGTCATTCACTCATTCATTCACTCACTCATTCATTCATTCATTCACTCATTAATTAATTGATTAATTCATTCATTTGATTTGTGTGGCCACCCTTCTCAAACAAGCTTCTCCACCTGGCTTCAGCTGGTGGATCTTCTGTCTGCTCCAAAACTGAAATCTCCTCACTCCCACCCACCCCCCCACCTGATGTACCTGATTAAGTTACACCTGCAGCAGAAATCTTTCCTAACACAAATATAAATTCCATCACAGCAGTCCTAGAGGGGATCCTCAGGTTTCAAAACAGGCCTCCTGGACCATCTCTTTCACCAAGGACACTAAGAGCAGCAACTTTCCTTGATCCACGATTCCCTCCTGCTCAGGTGGAAATGAGGAAGGGCTCACCTGGACCGCTCTGAGGTGGCGCAGTGGTTAAATGCAGCACTGCAGGCTACTTCAGCTGACTGCAGTTCTGCAGTTCGGCTGTTCAAATCTCACCGGCTCAGGGTTGACTCAGCCTTCCATCCTTTCGAGGTGGGTAAAATGAGGACCCGGATTGTTGTTGGGGGCGATATGCTGACTCTGTAAACCGCTTAGAGAGGGCTGAAAGCCCTATGAAGCGGTATATAAGTCTAACTGCTATTGCTATTGCTATTGCTCTCCATGACACTCACCCGTTGCAAAGCCAAACAGGAAGATCACATAAACCATCAGGAAGTGCAGGAGGTCCCTCAAGATGGCCTGGAACGAGAATGAGAAGCCACATGGAGATCGGGAATCTTCAGCCTCAGCACCTTTAAGGTGGGTGGACCTCAACTCCCCAAATCCACGGATATTAAGGTCAAGGTTCCCCTCGCACATATGTGCTAGTCGTTCCCGACTCTAGGGGGCGGCGCTGTTCCCTTCCCACCAAAGATGGTCCCTATTTTTCTACTTGCAGTTTTACCTGCTTTCGAACTACCAGGTTGGCAGAAGCTGGGACAAGTCACGGGAGCTCACTCCGTTACGTGGCGCCAGGGATTCGAACAGCCGAACTACCAAACTTTCTGATCGACAAGCTCAGCCTCTTAAGAGCCGAGGTGGCGCAGTGGTTAAATGCAGCACTGCAGGCTACTTCAGCTGACTGCAGTTCTGCAGTTCGGCTGTTCAAACCTCACCGGCTCAGGTTTGACTCAGCCTTCCATCCTTCCGAGGTGGGTAAAATGAGGACCCTGATTGTTGTTGGGGGCGATATGCTGACTCTGTAAACCGCTTAGAGAGGGCGGAAAGCCCTATGAAGCGGTAGATAAGTCTAACTGCTATTGCTATTGCTATCTCTTTTCAAAGCCGAAGAGCCAGCGCTGTCCGAAGACGTCTCCGTGGTCCTGTGGCTGGCATGACTCAATGCCAAAGGCGCATGGAATGCTGTTCCCTTTCCACCAAAGGTGGTACCTAGTTTTCTACTTGCATTTTTTACCTGCTTTCGAACTACCAGGTTGGCAGAAGCTGGGACAAGTCACGGGAGCTCACTCCGTTACACGGTGCTAGGGATTCGAACCGCCAAACTGCCGATCTTTCCGATCGACAAGCTCAGCATCTTAGCCTCTGAGCCACTGTGTCCCTTCGGGTCTTAAAGGGGTGCCCAATTTGAAAACCACTGTTGTAGATTACCCCATGGCAGAGATGGTTAATACCAGCCATACTGCTAACTGGGCAGGAATGACATAAATGCAGGTTGTCCTCAATTAAAGGAGAATGTATTTACTGTATTTTTCGGAGTATAAGACGCACCTTTTCCCCTCAAAAAAGAGGCTGAAAATCTGGGTGCGTCTTATACACTGAATACAGTATTTTGGCCTCCTGAAACACCGCCCCCTTCACCAAAATGGCCGTGCAGAGCCTTTAGGAGCCTTGCAGAGTGATGCTAGGGGTTGGGGAGGGCAGAAATGAGCAAAAAACAGGCCGTTTTTTGCTCAATTTTGCCCCCCCCCAGCCCCCAAGGAGCACTCTATAAGCCTCCTAAAGATTATGCATGCCCTTTTTTTGACAAAAAACGGGCCCGTTTTCATGAAAAACAGGCCGTTTTGGGGAGGTCTGCAGAGTGAAAAAACCTTTTTTTTTTAAATTTGGCTCTTCAAAACCTTGGTGAGTCTTATACTCCAGTACATCTTATAGTCCGAAAACTACGATAATTCAGAGTTGAAATGTGGGCTCCTTGGTGCTCTCTGAGCTTGCCTGTTTTCTTGCAGACATTTCGCGACCCAACTAGGGAACGTCATCAGTGCTAGTAAGGAATATGCTGTTTGCTGTCAGTTTATATTCTGGTGACTTGCTTGTCTGTGTAGGTGGAGGTGATTACTGGTGGAGATTTGTTCGAGTCTTTTTTTTTCTGTTTTTGGCCTGTTTGATTGTCTCTTTTGCACAGTCTACAGATGTTGTTAATATCTATGTGACTATTATTGATGGCTGATTTGTCAGAGTGTCAGGCTTCTAGAAATTTCCTGGCATTTTTGGGCTTGGCCTGGTCTAGCATTGGACACCTCTGATCTAGATGTTCAATGCAACCTTCCTTCCTTCCTTCCTTCCTTCCTTCCTTTCTTTCTTTCTCTTTCTTTCTCTTCCTTTCTTTCTTTCTTCCTTCCTTTCTTTCTTTCCTTCCTTCCTCATTTGACCTAGGCTTCCCAAGAGCATGAAACAAACTTCTTGTCCCGACAAAAAACCCTTTTATTAATTGACTGTGAATTCTGCTCCTTCACATCCAGCAAAGTCTTTCAAGGGAGGATTTACAGTCACAGACCTCATCTGGCTTGGAGAGCTGCCAGGATGATCTCTGCAGAACTTGGCAAGGAGCTTTGGAGAGTCATGATCCAATTAAGAAAACTAATTGTCTCCTGCAAACTCCACTCCCCTTTCGCTCCTCTTTTATGTCCTCTGGGAGGGCCATTCACCATCCACCTGTGGCCTTCCTCCCAAGTCGACCCCTGTTCTTTAGCTGCTCCCTTCCTCTGGCAACTCTGCGCATGCGCACACTGGGAACAGGCTCCAGCTGTTCCTCTGCCTCACTGATGTCCGACTCCGAAGGCAGCTGATAACTGTCAGACGGTCCTGGCCCCCTCTCTGCCTCCGACACAGAGCCCTCATCCGAGCCTCCCTCAGACTCCAGGACTGGCCCAGGTTCCTCCCCAACCTCCCCACTGCCCGAATCTGATGCCAGCTCCTTCCTTCCTTCCTTTCTTCCTTCTCCAGCACCTCTCCACAAGTAATAAGCACTCAGATCAACATAGATTAACTCCAAGGTTAACTTCAGAGGAACATCCAAGTAAGCAATACCCCTATATCAGGAAACTGCCAAAGAGCAATAAGAAAACAGCCCAAACAGGCCCCCCACCCACACAGACAGGCAAGACACCAGAATATAAACTGACAGCAAACAACACACTTTACTGGCACTGATGACGTTACCTAGTTGGGTAATGAAACGTCTGGAAGAAAACAACCACAGGAATTTTTCGCACTTAGGAGGAAAAAGTACGGAATTTTTCAGAGTATAAGATTTTGAAATTTTGAAAAGGCAAATTAAAAAATAAGTTTTTGTATTCTGCAGACCTCCATTTTTTTGTCAAAAAAGGGCATGCATAGCCTTTAGGGGGATTATAGAGTGCTTCTGGGGCGGGGTGAGCAAAAACGAGCAAAAAACGGCCCATTTGCCACTCCTTTTTGCCCTCCCCAGCCCCCAGGAGCACTTTGCATGCCTCCCAAAACCTCTGCACCTCCATTTTTGCAAAGGGGGCGGGGTTTCAGGAGGCCAAAAATGCTGTATTCGGTGTATAAGATGCACCTAGATTTCCACCCTCTTTTTTTGGGGGGGAAAGTGCGTCTTATACTCCCAAAAAATACGGTAGCTTTGCAAACCAGTCCTTACTGGTTTAGGACCTTTGCAAGAAAGCGAAACTCAAATCCTGAACGTTATGAGGTTTCGCATTGCGACCGCTTCACTTAACGACCAAGCCGCCGGTTTCCATTGCGGTTGTTAAAACGAGGGCGGCCTGCCATGGACCGGCTTCATTCAGATTCTGAGCTGCCCTGTGAAATCAGAAGCAATCCAATATGCGGAAACGGAAGTGATCCGGTTGTGTGACGGAGTGAGCTACCTTCTGAATCATCACGATGTAGATCCCCGTCTGCTGGAGGCCGCGGGTGTAGTAGAGCATGTTCACCCAGCCCAAAAGCAAGGCGAACACCATGGGCAGCACATATGTTTCCATGCTCGCAAAGAACATCACGGAGGCGGCCAGGATGGCGAGGGCCTGCACGAACCTGGGAAAGGCCAGAGAGAGAAGCAGAGAAGAGCGACGAAGATGATTAAAGGCCCGGAGACAAAAACATATGAAGAACGATTGCAGGATTTGGCTAGTCTAAAGAAGAGAAGGACTAGGAGGAGACCATGACAGCAGTATTTGAGGGGTACTTCCAGTATTTAAGGGGCTGCCCCAAAGAAGAAGGGGGGTCAACGTATTTTCCAAAGCACCTGAAGCAGAGGTGGGTTCCTACCAGTTCGCACCAGTTCGGTAGAACCGGTTCATCAAATCTACCGAACCGGTTAGAAGAGGTTCCACCAGTGGACCCGGAAAGCAGGCCACACCTACAGAAGAGGTTCCAAAAATTTTTGAAACCCACCACTGACACACAGACACAGACACACACACAGACACACACACAGACACACACACAGACACACACACACACAAAGACTCACAGAGAGAGAAAGTGAAAGAGAAAGAAAGGAAGAAAGAAAGAAATAAAAAAAGAAAAAAGAAAGAAAAAGAGAGAGAGAGAGAGATGAAAGAAAAAAAGGAAAAAGGGACAGAGAGACAAAAGGAAGGAAAGAGAGAGAGAGAGAGAGAGAGAGAGAAAGAAAGAAAGAAAGAAAGAAAGAAAGAAAGAAAGAAAGAAAGAAAGAAAGAAAGAAAGAAAGAAAGAAAACACATGGCCAGCAAGCCACTCCCACCAGGTCACATGGCCGGCAAGCCACTCCCACAAAGGAGGCCACACCCACAGAGTAGGTTCGAAAAATTTTGTGAAACCCACCACTGAGTCCTGAAGGCAGGATGAGAAGCAACGGATGGAAACTAATCAAGGAGAGAAGCAAGCTGGAATTAAGACGAGGCTTCCCAACCGTGAGAAAACAATTAACCAGTGGAACTGCTTGCCACCGGAAGTTATGGGTGCTCCATCACTGGAGGATTTTAAGAAGAGTTGCCCGCCGCTTGTCTGAAACGTCCTGCTTGAGCAAGCGGTGGACTAGATGACCTCCAAGGTCCCTTCCAACTCTTGATATTCGATGTTCTATCTATGATAGCAGAGCCGAGGTGGCGCAGTGGTTAGGGTGCAGTACTGCAGGCCACTTCAGCTGACTGTTATCTGCAGTTCGGCGGTTCTAATCTCACCGGCTCAAGGTTGACTCAGCCTTCCATCCTTCCGAGGTGAGTGAAATGAGGACCCGGACTGTGGGGGGCAATATGCTGACTCTGTAAACCTCTTAGAGAGGGCTGAAAGCCCTATGAAGCGGTATATAAGTCTAACTGCTATTGCTATCTATCTATCTATCTATCTATCTATCTATCTATCTATCTATCTATCTATCTATCATCTATCTATCTATCTATCTATCTATCTATCTATCTATCTATCTAATCTTCTTATCCTATCTATCAGCCATCTGTCTTTCTCTGTCTCTCTACCTATCATCCATCATCTCTCTCTCTCTCTCTCTCTCTCTCTCTCTCTCTCTCTCTCTCTCTCTCTCTCTCTCTCTATATATATATATATATATATATATATATATATATATATCTATCTTATCTAATCTATCTATCTATCTATCTATCTATCTATCTATCTTATCTAATCTATCTATCTATCTATCTATCTATCTATCTATCTATCTATCTATCATCTATCATCTATCTATCTATCTGGGTGAAATGAGGACCCAGACTATGGGGGCAATATGCTGACTCTGTAAACCGCTTAGAGAGGGCTGAAAGCCCTATGAAGCGGTATATAAGTCTAACTGCTATTGCTATTGCTATTTGAGAGGCTGCCCCAAAGAAGAGGGGGGGGGGGTCAACTTATTTTCCAGAGCAAGAAACAACGGATAGAAACAAGAGAGATCCAGTCGAGAATTAAGGAGGAATTTCCTGACAGTGAGAACAATTAACCAGTGGAACAGAAGTTGCCTCCAGAGGTTGTGGGGGCTTCATCACTGGAGGTTTTTAAGAAAAGACTGGACAGCCCCTTGACTGAAATGGTATAGGACCTCCTGCCTGAGGAGGGGGGTGGACTAGATGACCTCCAAGGTCCCTTCCAACTCTTGATATTCTATGTTCTATCTACAACCTCCAACGCCTTGCGCACTTCTGTTGGAAAAGGATGCAGCCAGGCTGATGAATGGAGAGGTTGGGAACGTAAGATCTTCTCGCGGGGAACATGATAAGAGTATTTGAGGGGCTGCCCCAAAGAAGAGAGGAGGTCAACCTATTTTCCAAAGCCCCAAAGTACAGTACAAGAAGCAACAGATGGAAACTAATCAAGGAGAGAAACAACTTAGAACTAAGGAGAAACTTCCTAACTGTGACGACAATTAACCAGTGGAAACAACCTGCCTCCAGAAGTTGTGGGGGCTTCGTCACTGGAGGTTTTAAAGAAAAGATTGGAGAGCCATTTGTCTGAAGTGGGATATAGCTGGGGTTAGGGTTAGGGGTGCTTAGATCTGGCCTGCAGGGTCACCCCGGAAACAGGGAAGGACTGGCCCGCGGTATCTCTACCAGCAAAAGCGTCAAGCCTGCAGCCATCTTTACTTTTGGATCTTTGGCCTGCCACACTTTCTATTCTTCTACTATGCTTTTTCTATTGTGGGAAAATGGGAGCTGGGGATTGTAAGGAGTTAGATGATAGGTAGCCATAACAACATTCTTTCTAGAAAGCCAAGGTCATCCTTTGTCTCTGCACCTCTGCACCTGACCGGAACTGGATGGGTGGAAGCTGCCAGCATGGCAGTGGGAGATGGGACCATAGGATGGGCTTGTGGGTGTGGGGGCAAGATCTTGAACTTTCAACTGGGTGGGGAAAACTGGGAAGCTTTCAGATTCGGGTTTCCCCAGATGTGCCAGCATGACTCTCTTAATAAATTGGAACTTTGAGGAATCCTTTGCCTCGGACTCTGATTTAATTTTGGATGCTATTTGGAACCCTGACAAAAAATTGAGCTTGGCAGGGTTGCGCCCTGCCCTCCCAGGCTTCATTTTCAGCCGGGACGGCCTCCCGCAGCCCTCTGCCAGCTGGCAGAAGGCTGCAGGAGGCCATCCCAGCCAAAAACAGGGCCTGTAGGCTCCATTTTCACTGGTAGATGGCCACACCCACTCCATCCTGCCCATGCCCCCCCACTCCCTCACCCCCTGAGGTCAAACACAAACTGGGTTTGACACCCCTGGTATATAGGGTCTCCTGCTTGAGCAGGGGGTTGGTCTGGAAGACCTCAAGTGTCCCTTCTAATTCTACTCTGAATTTGGGGAGGGTACTGGTGAGGGTGAATGGCCTTGAGAGGGTGGAGGAACAACTACAGTTTAGGGAATGAAGAGGTAAGAGTGGACATAGCCCACAACTGCATAAAGGCCAGGGGGGGGGGACACACAGAAAAGATGCACCTGTCAACTCCTAAAGTTGCCATGGTGAGGAAAAGTAGGGAGCGTATTCCACACATACTTTCGGCTAGAGTCGGATCTCAGATTACTACAGCAGGCTTCGGAGAGGTGCACCTCATTGGGGAATGTGATTTATGATACAGACTGAGGGGAGGGAAGGAACAGAGATAAAGTCCAGCTATAATTCAAACAAAGCTCAGATTGGATTGCGAAAAGGTGTTGCCTAATGGTGCTCCTAGTAAATGTAATGACTTGTTTTGTTTTGAAACTTGGCTCGACACTCATGAATCAATTAGGGGGGAAGAGAGAGGGAGGAGGGAGGGAGGGAGAGAGAGAGAGAGAGAGAGAACATTAGAAATCACATTTGGTCCAGTGCGCATGCGTCCTTACCTCCTGCAACACTCCGCAACGCCTCCGCGACGCTCCAGCTACTCGGCAGAGCGTCGCACAGGCGCCGTACGCTGCGCACACGTGTACAAATGGCCCGTTTCCTTCAAACACAGGTAAGGAACGAGGGAGGGTGGGTGGGTCCTCCGGAGCACCATACCAGAATGGTACCCAGTGCTCCTGGCAGGCACTGGTACGCCCGTACCGGGGCATACCGCCTGCAACGCACCACTGGGGCCTACCGACGTCGCTTTGACCCAGTCTACCCAATGAAGCTTTGTCCTGGTCTACCCAATGCAATGAGGAAAACATGTCATCAGTTTGGGGAGTGGCATCATACTGGCCACACCCACCCAATTGGCCACACTCTGCCAGCCCCTCAAGGTCAACCACAGCCCTGATGCAGCCCTCAATGAAATTGAGTTTGACACCCTGGAATTAGTGCACATTATCTCTAATCCTTCCAGAAAAAGAGAAACGTATACGAACGTACAGGAATATTTCGAAGCAACTGTCCACTAGAAGACTTTTCCAAGAGAAGCGCCGTCTCCAGAAGTAAAAACTCTAAACGGGAGTAAATAAGAACAGAAATCAGAACACCACTGTCAGGCCTGCAGCCATCTTTTCTTCTGGATCTCTGGCCTGCCACACTTTCTATTATTCTGCTATGCATTTTCTATTGTGGGAAAATGGGAGGCGGGATTGTAAGGAGTTAGATGCTATGTAGCCATAACAAAATTCTTTCGTGAAAACCAAGGTCATCCGTTGTTTTTGCATCTCTGCACCTGACCGGAACTGGATGGGTGGAACTGCCAGTGTGGCAGAGGGAGATTGGACCATGGGATGGGCTTGTGGGTCTGGGGCCAAGATCTTGAACTTTCAACTGGGTGGGGAAAACCGGGAAGCTTTCAGATTCGGGTTTCCCCAGATGTGCCAACACGATAAATTGGAACTTTGAGCAATACTTTTCCTTGTACTCTGATTTAATTTTGGATGCTATTTGGAACCCTGACAGCTGCATTATGACAGGGATGTTAGAAGGGGTGTGCCAGACCCAGTTCACACTGGCCGATTGTTAATTTAGGGCCGATTGTGCAGGTCTCTTGAGAGTGGAGCGGAGCTATTTGCACCCAGCATGCCAATCTACCATGCCACAGCTTGTGCCATGGTGTGGTGGCAGCAATGTGTTCAGATGAGTGGTTCTATTGTGGCCTATCGGCCACCAGCCCTCCAACAGCTGAATCAGAGGAGGAGGAGGAGGAGGAGGAGGAGGAGGAGGAAGAGAAGGCGTGGGAAGCAGGATCAGCATCAAGGCAACCTGAGAGGTGTGGCCTGCTTTCCGGGTCCACTGGTGGAACCTCTTCTAACCTGTTCGGTAGATTTGATGAACCGGTTCTACCGAACCGGTGCGAACCGGTAGGAACCCACCTCTGGGCTACATAGTATATTAAAAATGCATGTGTGGTCAGAGGAGTCATAAACAAAAAGGGATCCCATACCTGAGCAATGAAGAGATAAATGCCACCAATTAAAATGACCACAGCTCCAATAAGTCTTAATAACTTTGGGAATGTCACCGTTGTTGGAACAAGAGGCTGTAAAGAGAGGAAGAGAGCAGGCTAAGGACAGGGACTTTGGGGTTGGGGAGATGGCAGAGCCTTCAGATCGGTATTCCTCAACCTTAGCAGCTTTAAAAGGGATGCACTTCCACTCCCAGAATTCTCCAGCCAGCATGTTTTAAAATGGGTGGACTTCAACTTCAGAGATTATCATGCGATAAAAGGTTTGGAGGCTTTGCTAAGATCCGGGTAAACTATATCTACAGCATTCCCCCTATCTACTAAGTTAAGAATTCTACTGAATTTGTCGAAATTAGTCTCTTGTTATTTGCTTATTACAAAGCCATGCTGGCTCCTGTGAATTGTAGCATGGCTTCCAAACACATTATTTAAATAAAATACATCAATACAACTGCATCAACCTTTGTAAATATATTCTTATTATGGATTAATACTGTTATTAGTTCTAAATTTTTATCCTTTTTTTCCTGGAGTTCAATAGAGGTAGTCCTATCTAGATTTACAACAGTTCATTTAGTAACTGTTCAGAGTTACAACGGCTTTGATTTATCACCATTTCACAGTTATGACCTTTGCAGCATCGCCATGATCACGTGAACAAAATTGACACACTTGGCAACTGACTCATGTTTATGACCATTGCTGTGTCCCAAGGTCCCTGTGATCCCCTTTTGTGACCTTTTGATAAGCAAGGTCAATGGGGAAGCCAGATTCGCTTACTAACGTATCAGCCGGGGTGATTCCCTTAACAACTGTGGCAAGAAAAGTCTTAAAATGGGTCAAAACTCACTTAACAACATACATTTCAGGCTCAATTTTGGACATAAGTCGAGGACTACTTGTATTCACCAGTGGTGAAATTCAAAATTTTTTTACTACCGGTTCTGTGGGCGTGGCTTAGTGGGCATGGCAGGGGATGGATACTGCAAAATCCCCATTCCCTCCCCACTCCTGGGGGAAGGATATTGCAAAATCTCCATTCCCACCCCACTCTGGAGTCAGCCAGAGATGGTATTTGTCGGTTCTCCAAACTACTCAAAATTTCCGCTACCAGTTCTCCAGAACCTGTCAGAACCTGCTGAATTTCATCCCTGGTATTCTCTCTTTTTTGAGAGAGAGAAAGAGTTTGGTTGGACTTACAGAAAGGGACTAACTCAAATACACCCTCTTCTCTTTACCAAGAGCATCCATTTCTTTAAAAAATAGTTACCTCACCATTTAGAGGCCGGTAATAAGCAGTGCCTGTGTAGATGAGCATGAAAATCAGGTGGAGGAATAAACTGAAGAAAAACCTTTTCCTAATGAAGGATTCCCACTTGTACTGAAGTAGCTGGTTCACAGGCTCCAGGGCCACCATTTTATATCGGTTCTGTGAAGGGAAAATGTCATAGAATTGCGGAGTTGCTGGTGTCCAAATGGAGTAAGAGATGCTAACACAAACTTGTAGTTTTATATAAATAAATATATTTTACTATATATACAGCAAACAAGGTAGTCAGGCAAAAAAGAGCATCATGAGGTAATAGTGGCGAACATCTCTAACTCGGGTGTATGGAAACTGTAAATTCCGCTGAAGATGTTTCCTAGCCTGGCAACAAAATGTTTGGAAACTATCCCACAAACTCGGAGAACAAACCTGCACCCTCATCAAGAGGTAAATCATCACAGCAGGAGCATCATGAGGTAAAAATCTACACAGCAGGAGCATCATGAGGTAAATCAACACAGCAGGAGCATCATGAGGTAAAAATCTACACAGCAGGAGCATCATGAGGTAAAAATCAACACAGAAGGAGCATCATGAGGTAAATCACAGAGCAAATAGAGCACACAGAAGAAAAAGGTGGGGAAAATGGAAATATCTTCTCCACACCCAACTAATCACAGTGCAGATTGCCTCATGCGGGAGCCAGTACTCTCCACACAATCAACAACGACTATGTGTCCTGGCTCACCGCACAACCCTACTGCTCCAGCTACTAAATTGTTAAATAACTTAACAGAGAAGTAAGGGAGATTCAAACTAGGCATTATCAGTAGCAGTCTTCAGACCCCACTAGACCAGGGGTACCCAAAGTGATCAAAATTGAACCCAGAGATGAAGTATTTGGAAACCCCCGTATTGTGTTACTGAAGTGTTTGGAGGCACTCTCTAAATACAACTCCTGAAATTTTAGGCCAGACTGTAGACAAAACATTGACTTTATCTAAATACCTACATTTAGAAACTGGAGAGAGATAACACTGTCCTTTATTCGCAAGGCAGTTTAAAGAAAATTAATAGAATAAAGTACCTTATTCGTTCTTTTAAAAAAAATCCTGAACCAACTTTTTCAGAAAGGGTTTTACCCAGAAGAAGGTATGAGAAAAAAAGGAAGAGGAAAAAGAAGGAAGGAAGGAAGGAAGGAAGGAAGGAAGGAAGGAGGGAGGGAGGGAGGGAGGGAGGGAGGGAGGGAAGGAAGGAAGGAAGGAAGGAGAAAAAGAGGGAGGGAGAGAAGAGGAAGGAGGAAGAGGAAGAGGAAAAGAAGAAGGAGAAGGAGAAGAGGAAGATCTTGAGAAGAACCGTTCTTGACTGGATCCACTCACTGGAGTGTTGCTGCTGTAGGCCAGGATCTCCAGCATTGAGTTCTCCTCACAGCTATCGATGGAGGTTAGGTCGTAGAGGGAGATGTGGATGGGACCATAGGTCCACTCGGTGAACTTCCGCGAAAGGTGCTGGAACTTGGGGTCCTTCATCTCTCGGTGGAGCATGTGCTTCAAGATCTGGAGAGACCAAAACGGTTGAGTTAGTGACAGGAGTGTCTGTGGAGGCCAAGTCAAAATGATCTCTGTATCCAGCCATCATATGGCCTTTTTGGCCTTTTTGAAGACACCTCTGATAACTAAGCTACATAATTAAGAAAACATCTCCTCGGACATGACTCTTTGCACCCGACTAAGCCCACCACCCTTTTCTCTACTTTGTCTCCAAGATCAAGAAGATGTGAGAAACCACAATGAAGACAAGGAGACATCACACAAATGTCATGTATCTGCATGTCCCGCCCTCTCTTGTCAATCAGGCAGGGTGTCATTTGATTGGTCCGTTCGCGTGTTGTTTAGGTGGGAGATTTGGAAGGTTCCTATTGGTTAGCGCGCTGACAGCTCGGGATATAAAAGGGCTGTCAGAGCGTTTGTTCGTGTTCCTGTCTAGTTACTGTTCTAATAAAGCTGTTGTGTTAGCACTGAGCCTCGTCATTACCTCAGGAGCCCGAGTTCAAAATAACAAACACCACAACAAAGTCACACAAATAATACGATTGTGTACAGGGAAATCCTCGGCTTACAACCACAATGGAGCCCCCAAATTTCCACTGTTGTTCACTGAGTTTCGCCTCCTTTTACAACCATTCTTGACACAGTTGTTAAACGAATGACTGCAGCGGATGTGTGAATAACCCGGTCATTAAGTGAATCTGGCTTCCCCATTGGCTTTGATTGTCGGAAGGTTGCAAAAGGGGATCACATGATCCCGGAACACCGCAATCGTCATAAATATGAGTCAGTTGCCAAATTTTGATCATATGACCACAGGGATGCTGCAACGGCCGTAAGTGCGAAAAATGGCCTTAAGTATCTTTCTTCAGTGCCATTGTAATGTCAAATGGTTGAGGGGTCCTCCTTGGTGTTCTCTGGGCTTGACCAAGTAAGTACCCCTCATTTCAGGGGTGGGATTCAACCGGTGTAACAACCGGTTCGCTTCACATGCGCTTTGCGTGCACACGTTGCATTTGAAATCAGCACTAAATCTTACCTTTTCCTGCAACCCCGGTGAGTAAAACAGCTGAGACGTGGCAATCCGCTCTGCCGCGCCAATCGGCTGGGATTCAAACAGAGGAAATATAGGACAGAATAGAGCAGGGCCAACTGATTGCCGGAACTACCGGTTCACCCAAACCATTCCGAACCAGCTGAATCTCAACCCTGCCTCATTTCAACCTTGAGCGACAAATATTCTCTGTTATTGGTACTTCAAACGGTTCCTAAGGAAATGGTTGTAAGTCGAGGACTATGGAGACTGGCGAGGAGGGAGATTACCTCGACTTTCCCGGTCTTGGCGGCCAGCTTCAGAGGAGTCAGCTGTTTCTTGTTGACAATCTCTTCCAATTTGCAGGAAGGGTCAATCTCAGCCCCTTTCATCAGGATCATATCGTACATGTTGACCACGAGCTCAGTGTTCTTCTCCGTGTCGTTGGCCACCATCACCAGCGCATGGAGGACGGTGTTGCCCATGGAATCCTGCTCGGTCAGCCTGGCCTTCTGGTGAGGGTTATCCAGAAGGTACATGACCACTTCTGGCTGGTTGGTACAAGCAGCCAAGGAGAGAGGAAGTTCACCTGGAAGAGAGAGGATGATGGGCCAAGGTTTCATTGACCATCTAGGTCAGAGGTGTCCAACCTTGGTCACTTGTAAGACCTTTGGACTTCAACTCCTAGAATTCCCCAGCCAGCAGGTCTTCAAGTGGCCACAGTTGAAGTCCACAGGTCTTTAAATCTTGTGGACTTCAACTCCCAGAATACCCCAGATAGCGAGTCTTCGAGTGGCCACAGTTGAAGTCCACAGGTCTTTAAGTCTTGTGGACTTCAACTCCCAGAATTCCTCATCCAGCAGGTCTTCGAGTGGCCAAGGTTGAAGTCCACAGGTCTTTAAGTCACCCATGCTGGCGGGGGAATTCTGGGAGTTGAAGTCCACCCATCTTAAAATTGCCAAGGTTGAGAGACAGTGAAATAATGGCTACAAGTATCCCTTGACTCAAAAGCACAATCCAGCCCAAAATTTCTGTTGCTAAGCAATACAGTTGTTAAGTGAAACTCGCCCCATTTTGGTACCATTTTTGCCACCATTGCTAAGTGAATTGTTGCAGTTTTTTAAGTTAGTTACATGGTCATTAAGCAAATCTGTTTTCCCCATTGCTTGTCAGAAGGTCACAAGTGGGGATCATGTGAACCTGGGACAAAGCGACCGTCATAAATATGAACCAGTTGCCAAGCATCTAAATTTTGATCATATGACCATGGGGTGCTGCGACAGTCATAAGTGTGAAAAATGGTCATAAGTCTCTTTTTCCAGCGCCGTTGTAGCTGTGAACGGTCACTAAACGCAAGTCGAGGACTACTTAAAAATCAGCCAAAATTTCCCTCCTTCCACCCCTAATCTGGCTATAAGGAGAACATCTTACCCAATTTTACCCACTCTCAGAAATTCAAAACTTTTCCAACTAAAATAGCACCTTGATACTCATCATGAATGTCAGATTTCCAAATAGCATCCAGAATTAAATCAGAGTCCAAGGCAAAGGATTCCTCAAAGTTCCAATTTATTAAGAGAGCCACGTTGGCACATCTGGGAAAACCCAAATCTGAAAGCTTCCCGGTTTCCCCCACCCAGTTGAAAGTTCAAGACCTTGCCCTCCACACCCACAAGTCCATCACATGGTCCAATCTCCCACTGCCATGCTGGCAGTTCACCCCCCCTCCTCCAGTTCCGGTCAGGTGCAGAGGTGCAGAGATAAAAGATGACCTTGGCTTTCTAGAAAGAATGTTGTTATGGCTACCTATCATCTAACTCTGTACAATCCCCCTTCCCATTTTCCCACAACCGAAAAAGTAGGCCAAAGATCCAAAAGAAAAGATGGTTGCAGGCCTAACAATGAATTGATTCTGGAAACTGCAATGGGTACCAAAAACAATGAGTACCAAGAAGAAGAAGATGACAAACAAATTTTTCCCCGTAAAGAATAATGTAGTGAGTCACAAAGCAACTGACAGTGACATGTTCTAGCTTGTGAATTGAGTACCAAACAAACGAGCACAAATTTCTTGTTAAAATGCATTGAGTACCGAATTTGATGTGTTTCATGTAAAAACTCATCTGGCTTTTTAAAACCGCACTCGACTAAACCGCATCCGACTAAACCGCGTCGCTGACGTCATCAACAGGGTGACAACAGCGCGGAGACAGAAGCACGCTGTAAACCCTAAACCTAAAATTAACCCCTAAACCTAAACCTAACCCCCCTAAACCTAATCCTAAACCTAACCCTAAACCTAACCCTAAACCTAATCCAACCCTTAACCTAAACCTAACCCTAACCCTAACCCTTAACCTAACCCTAAAGCTAACCCTTAACCAAACCCTAAACCTAATCCTAACCCTTAACCTAACCCTAACCCTTAACCTAACCCTAAACCTAACCCTAAACCTAACCCTAACCCTAACCCTAAACCTAAACCTAAACCTAACCCTTAACCTAACCCTAAATCTAATCCTAACCCTTAACCTAACCCTAACCCTAACCCTAACCCTAACCCTAACCCTAACCCTAACCCTAACCCTAACCCTAACCCTAAACCTAAACCTAAACCTAAACCTAAACCTAAACCTAAACCTAAACCTAACCCTTACCTTAAGTTGAATCGGCTTGCTTTCAAAGCGCTATTTAAAGCGCCCTTCTTTCTCCGTGCTGGCTGTTGTCGCCCTGTTGATGATGTCAGCAATGCAGTTTAATCGGGCGCGGTTTAGTCGGCCGTGATTTTGACGGGTCACGCTTAAAACCTGCCTGGTGGGTACCCCCTTGTATCTCTGTGGAATGGAAACCTTAGTTTTCTCCTGCCGCCATACCAAAATAAAAGAAGGTCCTTTTGCGGTGCGGCTGGAAGAAATGGCCAGAAGCTTTGATGTGGACATCAGCCTCGTTCTGCACCAGGATCTTCACCAGATCTAAGTTTCTCTTCTCAATGGCAATGTGGAGGGCTGTGTGGCCTGTAGAGAAGGGGAGAAAAAGCACCAGAGAAAGATGGGAGGATTTATCAAGGGTGTCCATAAGTTTAGGGCAAAAAAAGTCAAGATGGCAGCAACTCCAGGGCCATCGAGAAGAACCAAGAGGATGAAGAAGAATCAAGAGGAAGAGGGAGGAGGAGGAGGCAAGCGAGAAGAAGGCAAGAAGGAAGGAAGGAAGGAAGGAAGGAAGGAAGGAAGGAAGGAAGCAAGCAAGCAAGCAAGCAAGCAAGGAAAGGAAAGGAAAGGAAGGAAGGAAAGGAGAGGGAAGGAAGGAGGGAAGGAAGGGAAGGAAGGAAGGAAGGAAAGAGAAAAAGAAGGAAGGAAGCAAGCAAAGGGAAGGGAAGGAAGGAAGGAAGGAAAGGAAAGAAAGGAGAGGGAAGGAAGGAAGGAGAAAAAGAAGGAAGGAAGCAAGCAAGCAAAGGAAAGGAAGAAAGGAAGGAAGGAAGGAAAGGAAGGAAAGGAAGGAAGGAAGGAAGGAGAGAAAGAATAGTCCTCTTAAGGTCCTCTGTGGTGATGGTGGCCATCTTGACTTTTATGATCACATCCCTGGAAATACACACACATTTTTGTTATGTTAATATGGGTGGCCATTGAAATGGATTAAATACATAAACATTCCCCAAGCTTGTCGGCTGAAGTATCATGGAGAGTGCTGGCTCCTGCATGAAGCAATCTGCACTGTGATTGGTTGCTTTGGGGGGTGGAGGGGGTATTTCCATTTTTCCCGCCTTTTTCTTCTGTGTGCTGTGTTCTGTGTGTTCTTCTGTTTGCTCTGTGGGGATTTACCTCATGACGCTCCTGCTGTGTCGATTTACCAGTACTCTCTCTTGCAAGAGGAGGAGGAGGAGGAAAGTAGGAGAGGAGGAGAAGAAGAGGAGGAGAGGAGGAGGAGAAAGAAGAGGAAGAGGGGGAAGAAGAAGAGGAGGGGAAGAAGAGGAAGAGAAAGAAGAGGAGGGAGCAAGAAGAAGGGGAGGAGGAGGAAAAAGAGAAAGAGGAAGAAGAAGAGACAGAGGAGGAGCAAGAGGAAGAAGAGAAGGAGGAGGAATAGGAAGAAGAGGAGAATGAGGAAGAAGAAGAGGAGAAAGAAGAAGATGGGAGGAAGAAGAGGATGGAGAAGAAGAGGAGGAAGAAGAGGAAGAGGAAGAGGAGAAGGAGGAAGAAGAAGAGGAAGAAGAGGAGGAGGAAGAGAAAGTGGAAGAAGATAAAGAGGAGGAGGAAGTGGAAGAAGAACAAGAGGAGGAGGAAGGAGAGGAAGGAGGAGGAGGAGGTGGAGGAGGAGGAGGAGAAGAAGAAGAAGAAGAAGAAGAAGAAGAAGAAGAAGAAGAAGAAGAAGAAGAAGAAGAAGAAGAAGAAGAACAACAACAACAACAACAACAACAACAACAACAACAACAACAACAACAACTGGCTGGGCTAAACTGTACCTGGTTTCAGGAAGAGGAAGGAAGGGAGGGAGGGAGGGAGGATGGGAGGGAGGTATGAAATAAGTTCCAACCTATCCAAACTGAAGATCTCCTTCCAGCCACCCCATCCTAGAAGACAGAGTCCTCCACCCTCACCGTCCCAGGAAGGATACTTACCCTTGTAGTAGCTGTCAGTGCAAGCGGCGTTGACCAAAGGATTGGGGTTCTCTGTCTCCTTGTCTATCTCCAGGAGCAAAGGGATAGTGGGGTTGTGTCCATCTTTCAAATGGAGCAAGGCCTTCATCAAACAGGTTTTCCCCGTCTTCCCATCTGGAAGAAAGAAGAAGCCCAAGGAAGGAAGCCTAGGTGAAGCCCATCTCGTCTTCCATCTTCCTAAAACAGCCTTTCTCCACTTTAGGCCCATGGACGGACTTCAACACCCAGAATTCTTTGGGATATATACCACTGCGTTGCCCTGTCCGTGTTGGTGGAAGTGGTCTTGGTGATTCCTTCAGTAGGCTGTGGTCTAATGTCGGCCCCTGTATATAAACAGAGAGCAAATCCCATACTCCCTTCTAACACTGATGATGTTACCTAGTTGGGTCATGAAACGTCTGCAAGAAAACCACCCAGCTCAGAGAGCACCAAGGACCCCACAGTCATCCCCCTCTTCCTCATCCTTCTCCTCTCTGCAAACCCCACTCCCTTCTAGCACTGATGATGTTATCTAGTTGGGTCACGAAATGTCTGCAAGAAAACCATCTATGACCCCACAGCCCTCCACCTCCTCCCAACCCCCCTTCCCTTCTAGCAGTGATGGTGTTATCTAGTTGGGTCACGAAACGTCTGCAAGAAAACAGGGAGCACCAAGGACACCACAGATCCTCTTCTTCCTCTTGATCTTTCTCTTCCTCCTCCTCTCTGCAACCTTCCCTCCCTTCTAGCACTGATGCGTGACCCGACAAAAGCGCAAACGTCATAAGCGTGCCGACAACACCGCGGCGCTAAAACCGTGATGTCAAAAGTGCGCCGACAACAGCGCGCTGACAACAGCGCGCCGACAGAAGCGCGATTTAATTTAAGGTAAGGTTTAGGGTTAGGGTTAGGGTTAGGGTTAGGGTTAGGGTTAGGGTTAGGGTTAGGGTTAGGGTTCCGTTACAGTACGCTTCTGTCGGCATGCTTTTGTCGGCGCGCTTTAGGGCTAATTAGTCGCTAATTCGTTGCGCGGTTTTGTCACTGCGCTTTAGTCACCGCGGTTTAGTCAGGCGTGCTTTTGTTGTGCGCGCATTTGTGGTGGAACCGCACTGATGATATTACCTAGCTGGGTAATGAAAAGTCTGCAAGAATATCACCCAGCTCAGAGAGCACCAAGGACCACGCAGTTCTCCACTTCCTCCTCCTCCTCCTCCTCCTCCTCCTCCTCCTCCTCCTCCTCCTCCTCCTCCTCCTCCTCCTCTTCCTAACCCCCATTCTGGGGTGGGTTCCAGCTCCGCATGTGCTTGATGTGCGCTACACACACATGTGCAGTAGTAAAAAACAAGATGGCGGAGCTTACAGCATCAGGGGGCGTGGCCGGCCGAGTTACTACCTACTTGGCCGAACCAGTCTAAACTGGTAGGAACCCACCTCTGCCTTATTGCCTTCCAGCACTGATAATGTTACCTAGTTGGGTAATGAAATGTCTGCAAGAAAATTACCAAGCTCAGCGAGCACCAAGGGCCCCACAGTTCTCTCTCTCCCAATCCTCCTCTTCCTCCCCCTCCTCCTCCTAACCCCCATTGCCTTTTAGCACCGAGGTGGCTCAGTGGTTAAATGCAGCACTGCAGGCTACTTCAGCTGACTGCTGTTCTGCAGTTCGGCTGTTCAAATCTCACCGGCTCAAGATTGACTCAGCCTTCCATCCTTCCGAGGTGGGTAAAATGAGGACCCGGATTGTTGTTGGGGGCAATATGCTGACTCTGTAAACCGCTTAGAGAGGGCTGAAAGCCCTATGAAGCGGTATATAAGTCTAACTGCTATTGCTATTGCTATTGATGATGTTACCTAGTGGGGTCATGAAACGTCTGCAAGGAAACCACCAAGCTCAGAAAGCACACCAAGGACCCCACAGTTCCACCCTGAGCTATGCATATTCTCGTTCTGTTGGTAGTTTTATGAAGCTTATCTGTTTTTCACACTGATGTAAAGGCATGAGAGTCAGCAAGAAGCGATCTACCTCTAAATTTAGTGTCGGTGAGAAAGCTGGACGTTCTCTGGAGATAATCGCTCAGGCCGTTAAGCCGTTCAGGGTCTCCTGCAACCACAGCTTGAAAAATGCGGTCCCTGTCGAAGCGATTTGGATCATCCGGTCTGCGGAAGAGAAAGGAAAGGAAACGTCTCCGGGTGGGGATTTGGTCCCTCAGCCCTCCGTGTCAGTGCATATGAGAGTTCATGACTGGCCGAGACATAGCAACAAGGTCAGCCAATGAATAGGCATAGCAACTAAGTCAGCCAATGAGGGCTGTTTGGAACCTGAAACAGTATTTGCTGTTTGAGCAACAAGGAGACACCAAGGAACCTGAGCATGACTTAGCTCTGCAGCTCTGAGTCTGCGCTGAGCTCAAAACTAGCCTGCTGCTCCGAACTGAAACTGAAACTGTTCCTCTGCCTATGTTTGCTTGGATTAACTAGCACTTTGGTAAACCTGCTTTTAGTATTGTATTATGTGTTATTATGCATATAAAGAAATTAACGAATTCTGCTGAATCGGTGTATGCTTTCTGGATGTGATTGCTGCAACAAACCCTGACACTCTGATCTGTCCGTTTGCTCTTTAAAGTGCTCCCCAGAAGGACCATGGGCTCATCCAGAGATTCCCTCATCCGCTGCAGGAATGTGTCCCAATCACCATTTTATTTGCTTGATTTAAATTCAGAGAAGCAGCTGGACATTGGTTTGCAGGGCTGGCAGTGATTAAGGCTCCAGCCTAGAAAGTGGGAGATTGTGAGTTCTAGTTCCATCTTAGCCATGAAAACTGTCTGGGTGCCTTTGGGCCAATCACCAGGAGGCAGGGAGTTCTAGTTCCACCTTAGGTATAAAAGCCAGCTGACTGGCCTTTGGGCCAATCACCAGGAGGCAGTGAGTTCTAGTCCTTCCTTAGCCATGAAAACTGACTGAGTGCCTTTGGGCCAATCAGAAGGAGGCGGTGAGTTCTAGTCCCACCTTAGCCATGAAAGCCAGCTGACTGGCCTTTGGGCCAATTACCAGGAGGCGGTGAGTTCTAGTCCTTCCTTAGCCATGAAAACTGACTGTGTGCCTTTGGGTCAATCACGAGGAGGCGGTGAGTTCTAGTCCTTCCTTAGCCATGAAAACTGACTGTGTGCCTTTGGGTCAATCACGAGGAGGCGGTGAGTTCTAGTCCCATCTTAGCCATGAAAACTGATTGGGTTCCTTTGGGCCAATCACTAGGAGACAGTGAATTCTAGCCCTGCCTTAGGCATGAAAGCCCTGGGTGCCTTTGGGTCAATCACTAGGAGCCGGTGAATTCTAGTTTTGCCTTAGGTATGAAAGCCAGCTGAGTGCCTTTGGGCCAATCAGCAGGAGGTGGTGAGTTATAGTCCCACCTTAGCCATGAAAGCCAGCTGGCTGCCTTTGGGCCAATCACCAGGAGGCGGTGAGTTCTAGTCCTGCCTTGGGCATGAAATCTGGTTGGGTGACTTTGGGCCAGTCCCCCCCACTCTCTCTCAGGCCAACCCACAGGGTTGTTGTTGTGGGGGAAATAGAAGAAGGAAGGTGCCTTGGATAGGTTCACCGTCTTGAGTTATTTGTAAAAATAAGAAAGGCAGGGAAGAAATGGGAAAAATAATAATTGTGTCGTGCATCGCTTTAAGATGACAGAATAGCAGAGTTGGAAGGGACCTTGTGGGTCATCTAGTCCAACCCAAGCCTGCGATTCCTGCACTGGACTGCAAAGCAATCCATAAACCTTGGACAGATACCAACGCAAAAATTCTCCCTGGTGGCGAAATTCTGCAAAATAATTCCCATTGTGATAAATGACTTACGGGACGAGTCCTGGCCGGTAATTCAGGTTCACCCGGATCTGGGGGGAGGGAGGGGCTTCCTTCTGGAAAGGGGTCTCCAAGGGTGGCAGTCCATGCTCCGCCCCAGCTGTCCCCTTCGTGGCTGCGTTCGGATCCTCCGCAAGGCCATCATCCGTCTCCAGCGCAAAGCGGGATCTGCTCATCGTCCAGGTTGGGAGGCTGGCAGGGTGACAATGGCAGATGGGACCAGGGCTGACAGAAAGGGCTGGCAGGACTGGACTAGGGGTTGAGGGGGGGATTGTGGAGAAGGGGTTGGGCTAGTGATGGGGGTCCGGGTGGGTCAGTCCACCTTCTCTCAGGCGAAGAGAAGAGGTTGTAAAACTGGCAAGCAAGCAGAATGGAGGAGGAGGAGGAGAGGCAAAATTAACAATCCTCAACTTACAATCATTTGTTTAGTGACCATTTGAAGTTACAATGGCACTAATGTATGACCGTTTTTCACACTTATGACCATTACGACATCTATGTGGTCATGTGATCAAAATTCGCAGCTGGCTCCTGTTTGGAACAGGATAGAATGGAACAGAATAGAATTTGAAAATAATGGAATACAATAAATGGAAATGGAATGGAATGGAATGGAATGGAATGGAATAGAATAGAATAGAATAGAATAGAATAGAATAGAATAGAATAGAATAGAATAGGAATGGAATAGGAATGGAATAGAATAGAATAGAATAGAATAGAATAGAGAATGGAATTGAATGGAATGGAATAGAATAGAGAATGGAATAGAATGGAATAGAATGGAATAGAGAATGGAATAGAATAGAATAGAATGGAATAGAATGGAATAGAGAATGGAATGGAAGAGAAGAGAACAGAAGAGAGTAGAACAAAGAACATAGAAAATTAAAATAGAATAGAAAATTAGAATAGAAAAGAAAATTAGAATAGAGAATAGAATAGAACAGAGTGGAGTGGAGTGGAGTGGAATGAGAATGTGAAGTTTCCAAGAGTTTGGCCTAATTAATTTACGAGCCTCCAGACAAGGTTCAAAAAAATCAAACCCCATTCATTTATTAGGACTAAGATCTTGGCACGGACTTCTGTGGAGCTTTAAGAGGGCTTGGACTTCCACTCCCAGAATTCCCCAGCCATCATGCTTTAAGACTTTTACTCTGGCCAAAAGTATGCATGGCATTTCCCCCCACTCCTCAAGTTGATAGTAGTCATGGAAACACTTTTAGACGTTGACAGAGAATAGAATAGAATAGAATAGTTTAAATTTGCAAGTTTAATAACATTTATATGCCGTCCAATCCCGTAGGACTCCGGGCGGCTTACAGTACAGAAATAAATCAAAAATAAAAATACAGAGAAAAAACAAAAGATAGATTTAAAAACAGCACACCATGCACTCCGTTCTAAATGGGGCTGGACCGTATTTTGGGGTCAACAGCCCCAGGCCTGCCGGAACAGCCAGGTTTTAATGGCTTTCCGAAAGGCCGAGAGAGTGGGAAGGGTCCGGATCTCTGCGGGGAGATCATTCCACAGGGCTGGGGCAGCTACAGAGAAAGACCTCCCCCGAGTAGTCGCCAACCGGCATTGCCCGGTCGACGGTACCCGAAGGAGGCCCAGCCTGTGAGATCGAATGGGTCATTGGGAGGTATGTGGCAGGAGATGGTCCCGCAGATATCCAGGTCCTAAGCCATGTAGGGCTTTAAAGGTAACGACCAGCACCTTGAAGCATGTTCGGAGACCGATGGGAAGCCAGTGCAGCTTGCGGAGGATAGGTGTAACATCGGTTCCACCACAAATCCGCGAAGCCCTTATCCGCGGAGACATAAGCGCGAAGACTAATTCGCGCCGTTCGAAGCGCTAAGGAAAAACGCGACCCTACCGCGATGACATAATCGCGGAGGGCAAATCCGCACATTCCCAAGCACTCAGTACCTAAACCTAACCCTAAACCTAACCCTAAACCTAACGCTAAACCTAACGCTAAACCTAACCCTAAACCTAACCCTAAACCTAAACCTAAACCTAAACCTAAACCTAAACCTAAACCTAACCCTAAACCTAACCCTAAACCTAACCCTAAAACAAACCCCTAAACCTAATCCTAACCCTTACCTTAATTGAAATCGGCTTTCTGCCGCGGCGCCGTTTTAAAGCGCCCTTCTGTTGCCGCGCTGTTGTTGCGGCAGTGATGACGCGCGGTGATGACGTGCCACGGTAACATCGCTAGGTGATGTTACAGGTGATAGGTGATATCACTCATGCGGCTGCATTCTGGATCAATTGTAGTCTCCAAACACTCTTCAGGGGCAGCCCCAAGTAAAGCGCATTACAGTAATCAAGCCTAGAGGTGACGAGAGCATGAGTGACCATTTGAAGTGCCTCCCGGTCCAGGTAGGGCCACAACTGGTGCACCAGGCGAACCTGGGCAAAATCCCCCCTGGTCACAGCCGACAGGTGGTATTCTAATGTCAGCTGAGGATCCAGGAGGACGCCCAAGTTGCGGACCCTCTCTGAGGGGTGAAGAATTTAGTCCCCCAGGCTGAGAGATGGAATATCTGGACCATTTTTAGGGGGCAACATCCATAGCCACTCGGTCTTGTCTGGATTGAGTGCCAGCTTGTTTACTCCCATCCAGACCCTGACAGCCTCCAGGCACTGAGAGACCGCCTGCTGCCAATTACCTCCAATAGACCGATCAGATCCCACAGATTAGGCCTCCTCCGAATTCCATCCACCGGCCAATGCCGACTGGCAACTACCCGGAGGAGAGCCTTCTCTGTGGCTGCTCCGACCCTCTGGAACGAACTCCCCGTGGAGATTCGAACCCTCACCACCCTCCAGGCCTTCCGCAAAGCCCTTAAAACCTGGCTGTTCCGACAGGTCTGGGGCTAAAGAGTTTTTGCCCCCCTTCTCGAATGGTATGGTTGTTGTGTGTTTTTAAATTTTGTATTGTTATGTCTCGTCTTTTTTATCCCCCCGTCTGTACTCCCTTCCCTGATTGAACTGTGAGCCGCCCTGAGTCCCCTTCGGGGAAAAGGGCGGCATATAAATGTAATCAATCAATCAATCAATCAATCACATTCTACTGCTTCGCTGAGTTGGCTGAATAGAATAGAATAGAATAGAATAGAATAGAATAGAATAGAACGGAATGGAGCGGAGTGGAATAGAATTTGAAAATATTGGAAGAAAGAAAATGTCCCCACTAGTACAATGGTTATGAATAAAATTTTAGAAATAGCGGAAATGAATAGATTGACAATGCTGATTAACGAAAAAGAAGACACAGACTTCTACAAAGTCTGGGAGAAATTATACAAATGGTTTGATAAGAAAGACAATGAGAATCAAGATATAAAATGAGATAGTTGACTAACTTAAAATGACTTAAGCAACAACTTAAATATACAATACACAAAGGCTAAGGGACAAATGAGAGAAGAAATCTATTAGAGGTGAGAATTCACCTACAAGTAATACTATTAGACCACAGTGTTGGAAAAACTTGATGATCTGATAGGAAAAATCTGTTATAAGTACCTGCATGGAATTAGCAATCTAGTCTTATACTAGGCAAGGTGAGATGAACAGCGGCGTCTGCGCTGTAAATAGGTAAAGAGTTTTATCTCTCTTTTGTATTTTGTAAATCTGGCCCTTTTTTATAACCTTCAATTAAGAAGAAAAAAAAAAAGAATCAGGTCACCCCCCTGAAGAGGAAAATATGTAAACACAACGGAAAGAGGGGATGGAGAGAGGAGTAGAAGGAAAGATAGGAAGGAGGGGAGCAAGGAGAGGAAAAGGAGAGAGGGAAAAGCAGAGGAAGAAACGGAGGGAATGCAAGAGTAGGAGAGAGGGGAGGAAAGGGAAGAAGAGGGGAAGAGCAGAGGAGAGGAAGGGGAAGGAGAGAAGGGAAAGGAGAAGAGGAAGGAAGGAAGGAGAGAAGAAAGGAGGGAAGGAAGGAGGGAAGGAAGGAGAGAAGGTGAGAAGAAAGGAGGGAAAGGAAGGAGGAAAGGAGGGAGGGAAGGAAGAAGGGAGGGAAGGAAGGAGGGAAGGAAGGAGGGAAGGAAGGAGAGAAGAAAGGAGGGAAGGAAGGAGGGAAGGAAGGAGGAAAGGAAGGAGAGAAGGAGAGAAGAAAGGAGGGAAGGAGGGAGGGAAGGAAGGAGGGAAGGAAGGAGGGAAGGAGAGAAGGAGAGAAGAAGGGAGGGAAGGAAGGGGGAAGGAAGGAGGGAAGCAGGGAGGGAAGGAAGGAGGGAAGGAAGGAGGGAAGGAGAGAAGGAGAGAAGAAAGGAGGGAAGGAAGGAAGAAGAAGTAGGATTGTTGTAAAATAAGATGGGTGTATGGGATGGTAAGAAAGCAATCTCAATTATATTGTTAACTGTAGGGGAGAAAAATTGTTATAAATACATTTTATTAACAACAGTTATGAGATTATATAATTGTGAATGTATATATGAGAAATAAAAAAAATAGAATTTGAAAATAATAGAATAGAATAAATAGAACGGAATGGAACGGAACAGAATAGAATAGAAAATATGGAATGGAATGGACAAGGAGGGTGTGACAGACAGGAAGTCTTGCTCAACTGAGGTTGTGAGCCCATTGTATCCTTTGGAACAGAAAGAAGGAAGGAAGGGGGGGAGGGAGGGAGGAGTTGAAAGAAGAAAAAAAAGGAAAGAATGGGGATGGAAGAAAGGAACAGCAACGGGGAGGTGAGGTGAGGTGAAGGAGAAGGAAGTCAGGGAGAAGTATCCAAGCTGCTAGTCCTCAGCCGACTGGGGGGGGGGGGAAGGGAAACCCCACCCCACCCACCCCTTGTTCAAGAGAGCAAAACATTCTCATTTGAGGAACTTAAATCTTCCTTTGGCAGCTCGTGACTTTGAGTGGCAACTTCTCAATTGCTCTTCCTGACAGAAACTCCCCTCCTCCCCCAACTGAAGAAGCCTCCTTACAACCCCCCCCCCTCCCACAGGCTGCTTCCTTGTGGACCTGCAATTTGCCTACGTTGTGTGTGTGTGTGTGTGTGCAGCAAGCCAACACAAGCGGAAGCCAGAGAGATCAGCAACAGGGATGTCAGTTTCCACGGGCAGAAAAATATTTCAAATGAATTAAGGGAACCCAAACCCTCACGCCCCCTCATTTGAGAAGTTGGGTGGCCGGATTATTTGATTGCAACCCTTAAAAAAAATAACATTCCTGGGCAATTTGAAAACATCGTCAACAACCTGTATTTCAAATCTGTATTTCTTAAAATGTGGTCTTTAGGATGCCTTGAAGGGAGCGGTCCCTTAAGACCCTTTCAGAAACCCACCAACTCAGAATTATTATATCATGTTACGGGATGTTGAAAAATGATCCAGTATCAAAAACCCCATCAAACCATGATGTCGATCTTACAAACAAACGTCAATCAATATAAACCTTGTGGATGAGATGCCGTTTGGCATCCTGCGTAATGTAGACAACTGGGAACGGGGTGGGGGAATTAAATTGAAGAAGCGCTGATTCAAATAAGCCCCTTCTTACCTCCCTGATCTTAAAAAAGAGGTTCTGCATCAGGCAGAAATCCCACCAGTTCAGCCCCCACCCCTTAAATAGCTGCACTGCCCATCTAAAGGAAATACATCCCTATAGTAACAAAGCGAAAAATAAACAGCATATTTTTCTGCCTGTTGTCTAAAATGAAACTGTTAAGTCAGCCTTGGTCCTACCAGCCAAGGTGCTGTCTGCCCATGCTCTAAAACTCATCTCATTCCTGTAATGGTCTTATTTTATGGGTTGAATGAGATTATTTGGATTACTAAGAAGATACTCACCGACACGTTGGTTTCCACGGTGCCTAATTGCCCTCTAAATCTTTAGAATCCTTTTGCAGGCACGGTGCTATTCAGATTACTAAGAAGATACTCGCCGACAAGTTGGTTTCCACGGTGCCTAATTGCCCTCTAAATCTTTAGAATCCTTTTGCAGGCACGGTGCTATTCAGATTACTAAGAAGATACTCGCCGACAAGTTGGTTTCCACAATGCCCCCCCAGATTTTTAGAGTCCTTTCAGCGACCGAGTTTAGCAGGCGAATGTAAGAAATGGATGTGATTTTAAGGTACGGCTAAACCCTCGACACCACCTCCTCACCGCAAGATCGGTGGAAAGCAGGGAGGAAGATCAGAGGTTCCACCCACCGCAGGGAAGCCTGGAGTATCTCTGCCAGCTAGGATGTTGTAAACGTTACTGAGAAGGAGGTAGAGGAAACAGTCGGAGTGCCGAGCGCCAGAAGACAAATGAGATCAGAAGGCCAAGCTGTCAGATGTGGGCATCCGCTCCGCCTCAGGGTTGTGGTTAGAGACACCGATAATGTAGGCGGCCTCTCTGCATTCAACCACCGCCTGTCACAAGTCGCAAAAAAAAACCAGAATCCGCAGGCTTGTGACATGTTTTTTCCTGATCCTTGCGAGAGTGCTTGTGTCCCCTGAGTTAGGTTGGTGTTAAGTTTTCAGAGGGGGCTGTGAAAATATTTACACACCCCTCACATCCTGGGCATAAATGGTTTCAACATCTACCCTCAAAACGGCGCTATAGGGCCGTGATGGCGAACCAATGGCACGCATGCCACAGGTGCCACACAGAACCCTATCTCGCCCTAGTTCAGCTCCACTGTGCATGCGTGCACGCCTCCCGTCAGCCAGCTGGTTTTCGGGTCTCTGCTGTGCACGCATGGGGGTGGGGCACATACAGGGGTTTGTGTGTGCATGCGCGGGGTTCGTAGCCACATGTGTGGGGTGGAGGGCATGTGGGGGAGTCAGGTGTGCATGCGCAGGGGTTGCCAGGTGAGTCGCGCATGGGTTGCATTATGGGTGTGAATATGCGCGCACATGCTTTTGGCATTCCATGCTGAAAAGGTTATCCATCACTGTGATAGGGCACTGCACAGCAGAACAACTCAACACAAGGACAGTTTTCCCTCCCTGCCATCCCTCTGCTGAACAACTCATTCCCACAACACTGTCCAACTATTTACTAAGGCTGTATTAGTATTCTTCTTCACATCCTTCCCATTACCTATCGCCTTTTCGACTTATGACTTTAACTTTGTGGCTTGTATCTTTATGATTTACCCATATTTTTCGCTCCATAAGACGCACTTTTTTAAGATACATTTTTTATTCTTTTTTCCAATATATTTTAGACTGTTTTTGTTAAAGATTTATACCGTGTATGGGTTCTGGGAAGTCAGGGGAGGGAAGGCTGGGGGGGGGAGGGGGGAGGGAGGGATCTATATTAGGTTTGACGGGGGGGGGTGTTAGATTTTTTTTTTTTTAAACAGAACTTTTTTATTTTTCTTTAAAAAAAACACAAATATGTCATCATTTATCAATCATTAAAACATTGAAGTACAATTTTTTTTTGTTGTGTGTACCCCTCCCTCCCCCCACCCCCCCACCCCCCCTCCTCCTTCCCCCCCCCCGACTTCCCAGAACCCGTACACGGTATGGATTTTTAACTAACACAGTCTAAAATCTATTGAGAAAAAAGAAATAAAGAAATTAATGACATTCTAGATTGACCTTAGCTTCTTCTTACTGAACTGACTTTTAACAGTTTAAATCATTTCTGATCTTAAGCATAGGCTAACTGGAATTTCTTGGTCCCGTATTTATTTTGTATATAGTCAATCCATTTTTTCCAGTCTCGTTTATATATCTCATTTGAATGATCTTTGAGATATGCCGATATTTTAGCCATTTCGGCTAAGTTTGTTACTTTCAATGTCCATTCTTGGATTGTAGGCAAGTCTTCCTTCTTCCAATATTGCGCCACCAACAGTCTTGCTGCAGTTATCAGGTGCAGAATCAAATTGGTCTCTACCACTGTAAAGTCAGTACATATACCTAGTAAAAATAACTGAGGAATAAACTTTATCCTTCTTTTAAAAACATTTTGCATGACCCACCATATTTTTATCCAAAATGCCTTAACCTTTTGGCAGGTCCACCATATATGATAATATGTAGCATCAAGAGAACCACACCTCCAACATTTAGGCTGTACATTCGGATACATAGAAGCCAACTTTTTAGGATCTAAATGCCATCTATAGAACATCTTGTAAAAATTTTCTCTCAGATTTTGAGCTTGTGTAAATTTCACATTTCTTACACAGATTCTTTCCCATGTATCCAACATTATTGGTTCCTCAATATTTTGAGCCCATTTTATCATACAATCTTTAACTAATTCTGTTTCCGAATCCATCTGTCTGGTGGTTGTGTAGTTTGCTGTCTATCCTATCCTTCTTGTGGTCTTTCTCTAGGTCCAGATGGTGCAGGGTGTCCGGCCTTCAATATATTATAATAAAAATCTCGGGCTTTCCATACAGAGTTGAGGCGGTACCTTTGCTTATCAAATGTAAATATGATGCCAAATGGTGCATCCCATCTATACTGTATCTGACGATTTCTGAGTTCTTCGACCAAAAAAGCGTAGTCTCTCCTGGCTCTTAACATTTGAGGTGGTATCTCTTTCAAAACAGCCAGGTCTTGACCGCCAATTTGAAGCTTAGTGTTATAAGACGCTTGGAGTACCATATTTCTAAGCTCTCTTGTAGTAAAATATATAACGATGTCTCGAGGAAGCTGCTTCTGCTTTGCCAGCCAGGAGTTAACACGGTAAGCTTTGTCAATTTGCCAGTCTTGGTTGGTCCCTGGTCTTCCCATCAGGTGGTCAAAAGCTTCCGATAGGATCTGTTTCAGGTTCTCCTGTTTCTCCTCACGCAGCCCCCTTACTCTTAATGCGAACTCCATTTGTCGGTACTGTATCATAATAATTTCTTTTTCAGCATTTTCCACTTTTTGTTCCACCACCTCTGTTTTCAATGTCAAGTTAGCATTGGCATCATTAAGAACCTCTAGAGTATCTTCCACTCCAGAAATATGTTCTGTTAATACAGTTACAAGACTCAGCATGTCGTCTCTAATTTTATCAACCTTAGCCTCAAATTTCTCATACAGCTCCTGTTTAAGTCCTTTTATTTCACTTTTAATTTCTTCTTTCATTTCTTTTATTTCCTCTTTTCTCTCCTCTCTATTATCTCTAAACTTATCTTCCATTTTAATTGTCTGTGCATTAAGAGCCTCGCTTAGATTACTCAGGAAAAATTCTTTCGTTAACACATCCCCAGCAGGGGGCGTAGGAAGCGGAGGCTGCAGCTTTGTGCCAGGCACTGAGGGTGTGCCCCTGGAAGTAGAGGATGACGACTTCAAGTTAATATTTGGTTTTGAGGCCATTTCAAAATTTATCTGCCTGCAGTTAATAAAACTCTATTACCTGAATATGCAGCTTTAAGTAAAGAGGCTTTTATTTTGAAGTTTAAGGCTTGGCAAAGCATTCAGTGAGTAAACATTGTAACAAGACCGTTCAGCAGATTCATCACCATTTAACTTCCAGATAAGCAAGGTTAATGAAGGAGTAAAATTCTTCTATTGTGAAACCAAAACATATAAGCAATCTCTTTTGTTTTGAATTCTTGTGAGGATTAGCAAAAAGTGTTCGTTATTACCGGAGAAACCAGCCTGCTCGGCGCCATTTTAAAAACCTCTAAGTAAATAATTTTTTGGAGGAGAAAGAGAGAAGAAGCTAAAATGTTGATAAACAATTATTGTCCACGCAGTAAACGGATTCAGCTCGTGATAAGATTAAATCAAACAAAACTTTGAGCAGAGTGGGGGAGACTTACTTTGTCCTGCACAAGGCAGTTTGAAGTTCCCAGCACGGACAGCCGTTCTGCCTTGGGCTAGCCCCCCTTTCCTTGCAAGCACAAAAGCTGCAAAAATCGAAGAGCATTTGCCAGCAAAACAGTTTCTTCTTTCCTTCTTGCCTGAAGGATAAGAAAACCTGATAAGACGTCAGATGGAAGATCCTCTAAACAGGTACGTAGCCAGGAATTCGGAGGCAGCTGATTTTTTGCTACCACCACCAGCAAGCTCCTCCCAGGAAGTCTCAGGGGGTGTTAGATTTTAATGTAATATGATTGCACATCTATATTGTCTTCTCTTATTTTTTCTTTAAAACTAAGATATGTTAAGTATATTGATATGGAAGCATAAATACCATCAACATAGAATGGAGTTTTTTCAGAAGCTGAAATACACCAATAAGAGGAAGAGTGGGAAACAGAAGGGAGAAGAAAGATGGGAAGAGAGGGATAGGAGAGAGGAAGAGTGGGAAACAGAGGAGAGAAGAGAGATGGGAAGAGAGGGATAGGAGAGAGGGTAAGGGGGGAAGATGAGGAGGATAAGGAGGAGTGGAATGTAGAGAGAGGAGAAGGAGAAAGGAAGGGGAAGTAGAGTAGGAAAGGATGATGGAGGAAAGAAAGGAGGTAGGAGAGAGGCAGAAGAAAGAGGTGTATGAAGAGCAGAAGAGCTAATAATGGGTTTTTATCTTTCTGGGCGCTGATGACAAGAGGAACTGATGTAATTACTACTTAATACAATAGGATATTGGCTATGTAATAGTATACATGGGATTATATGTTATGAAAGTGGAAAATAAAAAAAAGTATATTTCATAAAAAGCCACACACAAAAAACACGCACTTTTTTGTCTCTCAAAAGGGGGTGGAAATGTCTGTGCATCTTATGCAGCAAATATTGCCAAAGCCCCACCAACCCGCCAGCCCCCACACTTTCTGGCCTTTGTGAGTCACGTTTTCAGCCTCCGCACATCCTGTTTTTCAGTTTCTAAGCACACCATTTTTGGCCTCCATGGGGCCAATTTTGGCCTCTACACTCCCCGTTTTTGGCCTCCACGTGGGACTTTCATTGAGGCCGAAAAATGGGACATTGGAGCCTGAAAACGGGATACGTGGAGGTCGAAAATAGGACATGGAAGGCTGAAAACTGGATGCGTGGAGGCCAAAAATGGCGGGGGGCGCTGAGCAGAGGTGAGTTCCTACTGGTTCAGACCAGTTCGACTGAACCGGTAGTAGCTTGGCAGCCTGGGTCGCTGGAACCTGCAGCGACCCAGGCCTGCCACACCCCTGAACCGGTTCTTCTGGAAGTGGAAGTCCTCCCCTCTTAAAGCATGCTGGCTGGGGGATTCTGGGAGTGGAAGTCCACACCTCTTAAAGCATGCTGGCTGGGGGATTCTGGGAGTGGAAGTCCTCCCCTCTGAAAGCATCCTGGCTGGGGGATTCTGGGAGTGGAAGTCCTCCCCTCTTAAAGCATCCTGGCTGGGGGATTCTGGGAGTGGAAGTCCTCCCCTCTTAAAGCATCCTGGCTGGGGGATTCTGGGAGTGGACGTCCTCCCCTCTTAAAGTCTCCAAAATTGAAAAAATACTGAGCTAAAATACTGACACAGATTTATCACAAAATAATTGAGGTCAATTGAGGTCAGCAAGAGTTGATACCAAGAAAACAATACACAGAAAGTGAGATGTGGGAAGCCCTTGTTTATTTAAAGGGGGGGGGGGGAAATAGCCATGATTGAGTTCTCCTTTGGGGCTAAGCCAAGGCACAAAACCTGTTTGCATTCATGCATCCTGTGAAGGATTTCCCCCTCTTTTCTGAGAACAGGAATTGTTGTGGCCCAGCTGAAATAAATATCTTTCTTTTGTTTTCCTTATCAGCAGCTGGGAAGTAGATCCACCCTACACAATATTTTCCTCCGATCAAAATATATTGCTGTGTTGGAAAGCAGGCCTGAAAAGCAAGCCATTAATTTTGATCATTTCCAGAAACGGCTCAGCTAATGCAGCCCTTGGCGAGAGGAACGTGGAGGATACGTCATTATATATTGAATATTATGATGAAAAACATGGATTCAGGGAAGGGGGTTTGTGTTATGGGCGACGTGTCTTAAAGAAGATATATTGCACGATGCACTTTGCTAAATGAAGTGTACAAAATAACCTGTTCCATCATGGCTGTAGCTAAAAACTGAGAAAGTGACGATTGAGTTCTGCAGGGCAGTGTTTACAACTTAACTATTTTAAGATGGATGGACTTCAGTTCCAAGAATTCCCAAGGCAACATGGCTGGCTGGGGGGGAGGGATTCTGGGAGTGGAAGCCCACCCACCTTTAAGTATAAGTATAATCTTTATGGTCATTGTACTTAAACACAATGAAAATTGGCTTTAACCTCACTGGTGCAAAATTATAACAAACGAAAAAAAGAAGGAAAAAGAAAAAAAACCTAGCGTGCGCATAGAGTGATTGTGGTTGCATTTAAAAGTCTCACAGCCTGAGGATAGAAACTATACTTGATGGTAGAAGTGCAAAGAGACATTGATCAGGGTGTGGAAAGCATGATGGCTGGGGGATTCTGGGAGTGAAGTCCAGCCCTCTTAAAGCCTGCTGGCTGCGGGATTCTGGGAGTGGAAGTCCACCACTCTTAAAGCATGCTGGCTGGGGAATTCTGGGAATGGAAGTCCACCACTCTTAAAGCCTGCTGGCTGGGGGATTCTGGGAATGGAAGTCCAGCCTTCTTAAAGCATGATGGCTGGGGATTCTGGGAGTGGAAGTCCAGCCTTCTTAAAGTCTGCTGGCTGGGGGATTCTGGGAATGGAAGTCCAGCCTTCTTAAAGCATGATGGCTGGGGATTCTGGGAGTGGAAGTCCAGCCTTCTTAAAGCCTGCTGGCTGGGGGATTCTGGGAGTGGAAGTCCACTCATCTTAAAGCCTGCTGGCTGGGGGATTCTGGAGTGGAAGTCCAGCCCTCTTAAAGCCTGCTGGCTGGGGGATTCTGGGAGTGGAAGTCCACCACTCTTAAAGCATGATGGCTGGGGGAATTCTGGGAGTGGAAGTCCAATCCCTCTTAAAAGCATGATGGCTGAGGGATTCTGGGAGTGGAAGTCCACACAACTTAAAATGATTAAAGATGGGAAGCACCGCTGTAGCATCAAAAGGACATCCCTGGCCTTATTTGACAATTGGCCATTTTAGCAGAAATTAACCTCAGGTAGTCCTCGACCTGCGACCACAATTGAGCCCAATTTTTGTGCCATACATTGGTGAACCTCCAAGTGCTTCGATGACCCTCCCAAGATGGATGCAAAGGACCAGCTGTCTGCAAGGAGTGTAATCTTTCCATTCCCCACCATCCTGTCAGAACTGATGAAGCTCTTGGATGAGAAGGGAAATGTCTTCAAAGAAAAAAAAAACAGAAAGTCCAGTTGCCTCTTGCAAGAAAGCATCTATGGGATGACAATGTTCCCTTCAGCGTGAGACATATTTAATAAATAATAAGATGTTTTTAATGTTTATCTAATAAAAAACTTTAATAAATCAATAAATCAATAATAATATAATAATACAATAGCAGAGTTGGAAGGGACCTTGGAGGTCTTCTAGTCCAACCCCGTGCCTAGGCAGGAAATCCTATACCAATGCATTATATTGTACTGTGTTCTACAGATAGCCCTCCACTTACATTCATTCAGTGACTGTTCGGAGGGACAACAATCCTGAAAAAAAGTGAATTACGACTGGTTTCCGCGCTTATGACCGCTGCAGCAATAATAGCAATAGCAATAGCAGTAGACTTATATACCGCTTCATAGGCCTTTCAGGCCTCTCTAAGCGGTTTACAGAGAGTCAGCATATTGCCCCCAACAATCTGGGTCCTCATTTTACCCACCTCGGAAGGATGAAAGGCTGAGTCAACCCCTGAGCCGGTGAGATTTGAACCGCTGACCTGCTGATCTAGCAGTAGCCTGCAGTGCTGCATTTAACCACTGCGCCACCTTGGCAGCCCCATGGTTATGTGATCAAAATCCAGCCACTTGGCAAATGACTCATATTTATGACGGTTGCCGTGCGTGCCCAATGGGGGAGTCACACGATCCCCTTTTGCGACTTTCTAGCAAGCAAAGTCCATGGGGAAGCGGGATTCACTTAACAACCATGTTACTAACAGAACCACGGCAGAGGATTCACTGAATTGTGGCAAAGAAGGTCGTAAAATGTGGCAAGATACTTTGCAACTAACTGTCTCACTTAGCAACTAAAATCTTGGACTCGGTTGTAGTCAATATGTAGCCAAGGTGGCGCAGTGGTTAAATGCAGCACTGCAGGCTACTGCTAGATCAGCAGTTCAGCGGTTCAAATCCCACCGGCTCAGGGTTTGACTCAGCCTTCCATCCTTCCGAGGTGGGTAAAATGAGGACCCGGATTTGTTGGGGGCAATATGCTGACTCTCTGTAACCGCTTAGAGAGGCCTGAAAGCCTATGAAGCGGTATATAAGTCTACTGCTATTGCTATATCATATGTCAAGGGCAACCTGTATTTGTATTGTATTGTATTGTATTGTATTGTATTGTATTGCATTGCATTGCATTGCACTACATTGTATTGTATTGTATAGTATTGTGTTGCATTGATTACACTGCATTGTATTGTATTGCACTGCATCTTATTGTATTGTATCATATTTATTTCATTTTATTTCATGCATTAATAGAAAGAAGGACTAGGGAAGACATGATAGCAGTCTTCCAATATCTCAGAGGTTGCCCCAAAGAAGAGGGAGTCAAACTATTTTCCAAGGCACCTGAGGGCAGAACAAGAAGCAATGGGTGGAAACTAAACAAGGAGAGAAGCAACTTAGAACCGAGGAGGAATTTCCTGACAGTGAGGACAATTAATCAGTGGAACAGAAGTTGCCTCCAGAAGTTGTGAATGCCCCAACACTGGGAGTCTTTAAGAAGATGTTGGATAGCCATCTGTCTGAAACGGTATAGGGTATCCTGCCTAAGCAGGGGGTTGGACTAGAAGACCTCCAAGGTCCCTTCCAACTCTGCTATTGTATTGCATTGTAAGAACTTCCTTGCTCTCACTCTGCACAATTTTCATCCCCTCGCCCCTCCGAATGAAGACCAGTTCTAAGTCTCCTGATTCTTCCCACACACACACACACACATTTGCAAAGAAAAAAAAATTTGATCGTCTTCTCCATCATGAGGACAAGACACTTACATCAATACTCGATCCTTACACGTCAGCACACAAAGCATTGGGCCACTGTCTGGACTCCCCCTCCTCCAAGGCCCCAAGGGAGCCCTCAAAAACCTTTCTGATCCTTACCCCATCCCCTTTTCACATTTTTTGGGGGGGTGTTTTTTGTTTCCTTTTCACCTCTTTCCTTTCAAATAAATCACATGTCCTAATAAATTAGCAAATATCCACTTTAATTCTATGGGGACTTCCCCAGGGGGGGGGCGGGGGATTTCACATGACAAACTTAAGACCAGGGACAAAAAGATTCTCTCACAAGGATCAAAAGAAGGAGGAGAAACTTCTCACAATCCTTGGGACTTTGTTTTTCCACTTGAGAGAGGCTGTGGTTGAACGCAGAGAGACCAACTATGTTCTCGGTGTCTCGAGGATAGAATAGAATTCTTTATTGGCCAAGTGCGACTGGGAACACGAGGAATTCGTCTTCGGTGCATAAGCTCTCGGTGTGCATAAAAGCTATAAGTGATACATCATTGTTATGACCTCCCCCCTCCGTACACCAACGCACTCCAAGATTACTGCTAGACAATTTATTCACAGTAATTAACAGACCGACAAGACTTTGGCAGCAATCCAGACTTCCAAGATAAGAAATACACACGAGAGCTTCTCCAGTGTTGGTATATTAGTTGAATCCTGCAAACAGCCACCTCCCAAAGTCTCTCCTTATATACTCTCTTGGGAGGAGCCTAATTACAACCACCTGGGTCCAATTATCTTCTGTATCTGCGTAGTTGCTCTCGGCGCTTATCTGCCCATCTTTGCCTGGTGTCCGGGACCAACTCCCTTAGCTCCTCCCCACTGCTCCAGGGCCTGACGTCTTCACCACTGCTCCAGGGCCTGACCTCAGGAACCAACTCCGTTTGGTTTTCACCGCTGCTCCACACCTCAGGTGCCTCCTGGTGGCCAGCCAGCCTCTCTGGTCCCTGCTCGGAGTCTGAACCCTGTCCAGGGTCCTCCACATCTTCCAGAGCCGACTCATGGGGCCCCTCGCAATCGGAGTCTGTTTGCAGCTCCAACGGCTCCTGCTGGGCCACAACACATCATGATCATAATCATCATAAAAATACATTTGTTGTGAAAGCATAAGATACAACACTTAGTGATAGTCATAAGCCATCAACGTAAATTGTACTAAATAAAACAATACAATGTATTTTTCACCCTATGAGACCCACCTGACCAAAAGATCTATTACCGTTTTCGGCCGCAGCGCCAGGGGTGGGTTCTGGGAGCCACTACTGCCAGTTCGCTCAGGGACGCACCATGCATGCTTGTGCAGTATAACAAAAATTGCTCTTTGCATGCACAGAAGCAAAAAAACAAGATGGCGCCGCTGGCCCCAGCGAGTATGTTTTAAGAAGGGTTGACTTCCACTCCCAGAATTCCCCAGCCAGCATGCTTTAACAGGGGAGGACTTCCACTCCCAGAATTACCCAGCCAGCATGCTTTAAGAGGGATGGACTTCCACTCCCAGAATTCCCCAACCAGCAGGCTTTAAGAGGGGAGGACTTCCACTCCCAGAATTCCCCAGCCAGCAGGCTTTAAGAGGGGAGGACTTCCACTCCCAGAATTCCCCAGCCAGCAGGCTTTAAGAGGGGAGGACTTCTACTCCCAGAATTCCCCAACCAGCAGGCTTTAAGAGGTGAGGACTTCTACTCCCAGAATTCCCCAGCCAGCAGGCTTTAAGAGGGATGGACTTCCACTCCCAGAATTCCCCAACCAGCAGGCTTTAAGAGGGATGGACTTCCACTCCCAGAATTCCCCAACCAGCAGGCTTTAAGAGGTGAGGACTTCTACTCCCAGAATTCCCCAGCCAGCAGGCTTTAAGAGGGATGGACTTCCACTCCCAGAATTCCCCAACCAGCAGGCTTTAAGAGGGATGGACTTCCACTCCCAGAATTCCCCAGCCAGCAGGCTTTAAGAGGGATGGACTTCCACTCCCAGAATTCCCCAACCAGCAGGCTTTAAGAGGGGAGGACTTCCACTCCCAGAATTCCCCAGCCAGCAGGCTTTAAGAGGTGAGGACTTCCACTCCCAGAATTCCCCAACCAGCAGGCTTTAAGAGGGATGGACTTCCACTCCCAGAATTCCCTAACCAGCAGGCTTTAAGAGGTGAGGACTTCTACTCCCAGAATTCCCCAGCCAGCAGGCTTTAAGAGGTGAGGACTTCTACTCCCAGAATTCCCCAACCAGCAGGCTTTAAGAGGGGAGGACTTCCACTCCCAGAATTCCCCAACCAGCAGGCTTTAAGAGGTGAGGACTTCTACTCCCAGAATTCCCCAACCAGCAGGCTTTAAGAGGTGAGGACTTCTACTCCCAGAATTCCCCAACCAGCAGGCTTTAAGAGGGATGGACTTCCACTCCCAGAATTCCCCAACCAGCAGGCTTTAAGAGGGGAGGACTTCCACTCCCAGAATTCCCCAGCCAGCAGGCTTTAAGAGGTGAGGACTTCTACTCCCAGAATTCCCCAACCAGCAGGCTTTAAGAGGGATGGACTTCCACTCCCAGAATTCCCCAACCAGCAGGCTTTAAGAGGGATGGACTTCCACTCCCAGAATTCCCCAACCAGCAGGCTTTAAGAGGGGAGGACTTCCACTCCCAGAATTCCCCAGCCAGCAGGCTTTAAGAGGGATGGACTTCCACTCCCAGAATTCCCCAGCCAGCAGGCTTTAAGAGGGGAGGACTTCCACTCCCAGAATTCCCCAACCAGCAGGCTTTAAGAGGGATGGACTTCCACTCCCAGAATTCCCCAACCAGCAGGCTTTAAGAGGTGAGGACTTCTACTCCCAGAATTCCCCAGCCAGCAGGCTTTAAGAGGTGAGGACTTCCACTCCCAGAATTCCCCAACCAGCAGGCTTTAAGAGGGATGGACTTCCACTCCCAGAATTCCCCAACCAGCAGGCTTTAAGAGGTGAGGACTTCTACTCCCAGAATTCCCCAGCCAGCAGGCTTTAAGAGGTGAGGACTTCTACTCCCAGAATTCCCCAACCAGCAGGCTTTAAGAGGGGAGGACTTCCACTCCCAGAATTCCCCAACCAGCAGGCTTTAAGAGGTGAGGACTTCTACTCCCAGAATTCCCCAACCAGCAGGCTTTAAGAGGTGAGGACTTCTACTCCCAGAATTCCCCAACCAGCAGGCTTTAAGAGGGGAGGACTTCCACTCCCAGAATTCCCCAGCCAGCAGGCTTTAAGAGGGATGGACTTCCACTCCCAGAATTCCCCAACCAGCAGGCTTTAAGAGGGGAGGACTTCCACTCCCAGAATTCCCCAGCCAGCAGGCTTTAAGAGGTGAGGACTTCTACTCCCAGAATTCCCCAACCAGCAGGCTTTAAGAGGGATGGACTTCCACTCCCAGAATTCCCCAACCAGCAGGCTTTAAGAGGGATGGACTTCCACTCCCAGAATTCCCCAACCAGCAGGCTTTAAGAGGGGAGGACTTCCACTCCCAGAATTCCCCAGCCAGCAGGCTTTAAGAGGGATGGACTTCCACTCCCAGAATTCCCCAACCAGCAGGCTTTAAGAGGGGAGGACTTCCACTCCCAGAATTCCCCAACCAGCAGGCTTTAAGAGGGATGGACTTCCACTCCCAGAATTCCCCAACCAGCAGGCTTTAAGAGGGGAGGACTTCCACTCCCAGAATTCCCCAGCCAGCAGGCTTTAAGAGGGGAGGACTTCCACTCCCAGAATTCCCCAACCAGCAGGCTTTAAGAGGGATGGACTTCCACTCCCAGAATTCCCCAACCAGCAGGCTTTAAGAGGTGAGGACTTCTACTCCCAGAATTCCCCAACCAGCAGGCTTTAAGAGGGATGGACTTCCACTCCCAGAATTCCCCAACCAGCAGGCTTTAAGAGGTGAGGACTTCTACTCCCAGAATTCCCCAACCAGCAGGCTTTAAGAGGGGAGGACTTCCACTCCCAGAATTCCCCAGCCAGCATGCTTTAAGAGGTGAGGACTTCTACTCCCAGAATTCCCCAACCAGCAGGCTTTAAGAGGGGAGGACTTCCACTCCCAGAATTCCCCAACCAGCAGGCTTTAAGAGGTGAGGACTTCTACTCCCAGAATTCCCCAACCAGCAGGCTTTAAGAGGGATGGACTTCCACTCCCAGAATTCCCCAACCAGCAGGCTTTAAGAGGTGAGGACTTCTACTCCCAGAATTCCCCAACCAGCAGGCTTTAAGAGGTGAGGACTTCTACTCCCAGAATTCCCCAGCCAGCATGCTTTAAGAGGGATGGACTTCCACTCCCAGAATCCCCCAGCCAGCATGCTTTAAGAGGGGTGGACTTCCACTCCCAGAATCCCCCAGCCAGCATGCTTTAAGAGGGGTGGACTTCCACTCCCAGAATTCCCCAGCCAACATGCTTTAAGAGGGGCGGACTTCAACTCCCAGAATTCCCCAACCAGCAGGCTTTAAGAGGTGAGGACTTCTACTCCCAGAATTCCCCAGCCAGCAGGCTTTAAGAGGGGTGGACTTCCACTCCCAGAATCCCCCAGCCAGCATGCTTTAAGAGGGATGGACTTCCACTCCCAGAATTCCCCAGCCAGCAGGCTTTAAGAGGGATGGACTTCCACTCCCAGAATTCCCCAACCAGCAGGCTTTAAGAGGTGAGGACTTCTACTCCCAGAATTCCCCAGCCAGCATGCATTAAGAGGGGTGGACTTCCACTCCCAGAATTCCCCAGCCAGAATGCTTTAAGAGGGATGGACTTCCACTCCCAGAATTCCCCAACCAGCAGGCTTTAAGAGGGATGGACTTCCACTCCCAGAATTCCCCAGCCAGAATGCTTTAAGAGGGATGGACTTCCACTCCCAGAATTCCCCAACCAGCAGGCTTTAAGAGGGGAGGACTTCCACTCCCAGAATTCCCCAGCCAGCAGGCTTTAACAGGGGAGGACTTCCACTCCCAGAATCCCCCAGCCAGAATGCTTTAAGAGGGATGGACTTCCACTCCCAGAATCCCCCAGCCAGCAGGCTTTAAGAGGGATGGACTTCCACTCCCAGAATTCCCCAACCAGCAGGCTTTAAGAGGGGAGGACTTCCACTCCCAGAATTCCCCAGCCAGCAGGCTTTAAGAGGGGTGGACTTCCACTCCCAGAATTCCCCAGCCAGAATGCTTTAAGAGGGATGGACTTCCACTCCCAGAATCCCCCAGCCAGCAGGCTTTAAGAGGGATGGACTTCCACTCCCAGAATTCCCCAACCAGCAGGCTTTAAGAGGGATGGACTTCCACTCCCAGAATTCCCCAACCAGCAGGCTTTAAGAGGGGAGGACTTCCACTCCCAGACTCCCCCAGCCAGCAGGCTTTAACAGGGATGGACTTCCACTCCCAGAATCCCCCAGCCAGAATGCTTTAAGCGGGGAGGACTTCCACTCCCAGAATCCCCCAGCCAGAATGCTTTAAGCGGGGAGGACTTCCACTCCCAGAATTCCCCAGCCAGCATGCTTTAAGAGGGGTCAAAACTCACTGAACAACTGCCTTGCTTGCTATGACCAGTGGTAGCCATAAATTGAGCAGTATCTATAAGAGGAGAAAAGAATGCCAAACCATTCCTGAACTGTCCAAATTTAGAATTTTCCGGATGAAGGAGAAAGAGAGGAAGAGAAAAAGGAGGGTGTGACAGCCGGGAAGGATTTTTGCACAACCGGGATTGTGCGCCCATTGTGTCTTTTCTTACATCAGGGAACACTCCTGTTTTGGCCATTTCCTCGCTGGATTACTACAATGCGGTCTTTGTGGGGCTGCCCTTGAAGAGTATCCAGCAGCTGCAGCTGGTTTGTAAGACAGAGGCAGTGGTGGGTTCCTACTGGTTCAAACCGGTTCAGCCAAACCAGTAGTGATTTGGCAGCCTGCGTCACTGGCACCGGCAACCACCCAGGCCTTCCACGCCCCCAACCCGTTCTCCTACCACGTCGCCATCTAGTTTTTCGGCTCTGCGCATTCCATGCACAGAACAATTTTCATTGCACCAATTTAATTTTGTTTTCCATTTTTTTTAACGCTGTGTGCATGCGCAGACCTATCTGATGCGTGAGTGAAGCGAGTACGCGCACGCAAAATTGTTCATGCACCGAACCGGCAGTAATGCCGGCAGCAACCCACCCCTGGGCGGAGGGGATATCGTTCCTTCAAAGCCACATTGGCTGCCAAAGTGCTGATACTGAACTCCGTTATTCAAGGTGGTGATATGAGAAGGGAAGGTTGGAAATATTTTTGGACCATATACAAAGGTTATTAATCACAATAATTATCACTATTAAAAAATAAAATAAAACTATATACAGTTAAATGTTAACTAATATGGGGAAAATGTTACGATATACGATATAATTACGTAAAGAAAGGAGAATGATAATAAACTACATTGCATGGAAGATGGAATTTTTGGTATTAAATATTATGGATGTTTAGCTAAAACAGGATATGAGGATTTGATGTTAATAGAGGATTTTACAAACAAGTAAATGAAATGCTAGCATGTGGTTATGGATTAAATCTTTGGCATAGTTAAGGATGAAAGATGTTTAAATAACTGTAGTCAACTAAAAGGGGAGGTATAATGATGTCAATATGGTAAACACTTGAGTTAAGATATTTGAATTAATATGAATTAATGGAAGAGATGCACCAAAACATGTTGTAACCAGCTGATATACTTTTTTATAATATATACCTGTGTTTTTTTTTCTTTTTTTCTTTTGTTTTTCCTTTCCCCCCCCCCCCTGCCTTGTTTTTTGTTTTTTTGTCTTTTTTGTGTTTTGATTTTTTCTTTTCCCACTGGTGTGGGCATGTGTTGTTTATGGAACAAAATAAAATAAAATAAAAATTTTAATTTTTTTTAAAAAAAAGGTGGTGACCCGTTATTTGCAACGGAAATTGGGGGGGGGCATTGTAGTCGTAAATCCAAGATTACCTATATTTCCCCACCAATGGTGGGTTCCGGATCCCGTTCCAACTGGTACGGTTAGAACAGGGCCGGCGTCGCCCACATTGACACGTGAGCGGCGCACGAATGTGTTGTAACTACCAGTGACGCTTCCGCAAGACTCCATCATGCTCCAGCTGCTCGTCAGAGAGTCACGCAGGCGGCGTACGCACCCTGCGTGTGCGTGGAAGTGCCGAAGGCCTTAAAGGACAGGTAAGGAACTCGGGCGGGCGGGCAGGCCCTCCGGAGCACCTTACTGAAACGGTACCAGGTGCTCCGGGCAGGCTCCGGTACGCCCGTACCGGGCCGTACCGCCTGCAGCCCACCACTGTTCCCCACTCTCCGTTACTGATTTCAAGGAATAATTATTACCTTATCTTAATCTAAAGAACCATGTCAGATACATCTAGAAATGTTGATCAAACTTACTGAGCACTTTAAGGCTATTATTTGAGGGGCTGCCATAAAGGGTTCCACCACAAAACTGCGTTCGACTAAAGCGCGCTCGACGAAACTGCGTAGCTGACGTCATCACAGCGCGACAAAAAAAGCACGCTGTAAGCGCTAAAGCTAAAATTCACACCTAAACCTAAACCTAACCCCCCTAAACCTAATCCTAAACCTAACCCTTAACCTAACGCTAAACCTAATCCTAACCCTTAACCTAACCCTAAACCTAACCCTAACCCTTAACCTAACCCTAAACCTAACCCTTAACCTAACCCTTAACCTAACCCTTAACCTAACCCTTACCTTAACGTGAATTGGCTTGCTTTCAAAGTGCTATTTAAAGCGCCCTTTTTTTCCCGCGGTCGCTGTTGTCGCCCTGCTGATGACGTCAGTGACGCGGTTTAATCAGGCACGCTTTAGTGGAGCGCGGTTTTGTTGTGCCACGACCATAAAGAAGAGGTGGGGAGAGTCCACTTATTTTCCAAGGCCCCTGAAGGCAGGAGAAGCAATGGATGGACATTAACCAAGGAAAGAAGTAACCTGGAATTAAGGAGAAACTTCTTAACAATGAGGACAACTAACCAGTGGAACAGCTGGCCACCAGAAGTTGTGGGTTCTTCATCATTGGAGGCTTTTTTAAAAAAACAACTGGACAGCCACCTGTCTGAAATGGTCTAAGATTCTAAGCCAGTGATGGCGAACTTTTTTTTTGGCTCACGTGCTAAAAGCAGGGGGGGGAGCCAGGGCGGTTGTGCACGGGCGTGCCACACCCATAATGCTACGCGCATGACCATAGTGTGCATGTGCATATGACAGCACTCCCCCCCCCCCATTTTTTGTGTGGTTTTTTCGCCCTCCCCAGGCTCCAGAGGCTTTATAGGAGCCTGGGGAGGGAAAAAACAGCCTCCCCCCCCCCCCCGGAGGCTTCAGAAAAGCTCTTTCGGAAACCTGACAATGGACTCCTCTTTGATTATCTCAAGATTGATTCATGTCGGCACAAGACACTAGTCCTCATTGGACCTCAAGTAGTTCTGTGGACCTGGACATGGAGAGCATGGCCATCAGCTCCTGGCAATGGGGAAGATTAACTGTTCCTTGAGTTAACTGAACGACTGATAGGACACCAAAATAGTTAGTCCTCAACTTACGACCAGAGCCTAACATTTCTTTTGCAAAACAAGACAGTTACGTGTAAACCGCCGGGAGTCGTCTGATGTAAAATGGGGAGGGAGGGCGAATGTATTTCGTAATGAATAATAAGTTTTGCTCCATTTTATTTTTCTTGCCACCATTGTTAAGGGAATCACTGCAGTTGTTAAGGAAGTCACGTGGTTAAGTGAATCTGGCTTCCCCATGGAGTTTGCTTGTCAGATCCCGAAAGGGGGTTCAGATGACAGCCCCCTCCCCAAGCCACTGCAACCATCATAAATATGACTCAGTTGCCAAGTATCTACACTCTTGTGACAAATAATCATAAAGGCTGTCAATACTCTCCCCCCCCCCTTTAATCCAAGTTGTCACAGCTGTCTTGACCTTGCTGGTGTTTTCAGCCTTTTAACTCCATTGCCCAGAATTATAACTCCTAAAATAGGCTCCAGACCATGGAAATGAGTCTTTTGCTGCCCATTTTGCGATAAAGGGATGACTGATGCATTTGTTGAAATGCAGGATGTGCCACTTTCAAAGGCTTCATAATCAGGGCAAGCTGCGTCATGCAAAAGTGCACATGAGCAGTTAAGCTCAGCAGGCCATGGTTAGCACCTTCCAGCTCTGACTTGATGGCTTATTTGTGGCTTTTCAGTGTTGGGAGCGGTAGAGATTTTGGCGAGTTTGGCATTTACTAATTCTGGAAACCTTTCTTCCTTACCCTTTTGTGTATTTCAAGTAGTTTACCAACGCCTAACATTCTTTTGCGACTTGCTAAAATTCGTTGTGGACTTATGTGTCAGCCTCTGCTTTGCTGTTGCTTCGACTGCCACGAAACGGGGAGGGAGGGCATGGTATTTGGGAGGGGTTACTCATTGTGCTGGAGGAAGGTTCTGGAGTTCAGCTGCCTGTCTGACTATGCATGCGTAGGAGATTCCCGCCAGGACTAACGGCACCGACATTCCATCTTTATGATGCCTTTTGAAGTTATCTCACACCTGACACTTGGGAGAATTATGATTGGACTGTAACTGTGATGCCAAGGGGAGGGGAATGGGCTATTCTATATATCAATTGCTTTCGCGCCTAAATAATCAGACTTCGCTTCGCTATGCCTGTAATCATTTATAATTAGTAAAAGTACACTTGATTTCTACACATGGAGTCTCGTGGTCTTTCTTTCCTAATTATCTAATGGAGAGGTTCTGACATTATGTCCCTTTGATGCTGCTGTTAGTGGTTTGACTCCTTTCGTTTCAATTTTTCTGTCCATTCAACACCAAATGCAAGAAATGTGTAAAGCAAAGATTATTTTCCATGCTCTATAAAGCAAGATTTATAAATGCCAGTTCTTCCCCCTCAAAAGAAGCAGCTTTTTTTACTAACAGGTTATTTTTCCAAGTAAAATCTGCGCTTTTGGAGACAACTAACAGGAAAATCAGATTAAGCTTATAATAGTGAGAAGGAAAAACACTGCAAACCTGAATGTGACAATCTCAACTATTATAGTCATTTCTTCCCTCATTAACAAAATGGAGTTGCTTATTTTGCAGCAAATTGTTCTGTGCCAATATAAAATTATATAGCGACTAAAATTGTGTTGCCTTGGGAAACTAAAAACACATCCCTTTCAGAGAGCTATTCTGTTTTCCTCCCAAAAGAGAAGTGCCAAGCTCAAAATTAAACTAGGCCAAAGACATGCGCTACAAATAAGCTCTTGAGTTTTAACAACTGTAATGGAGCCTGCCCATCAGCAGTGACTCATGACTAAGCTAAATCAAGTCACCCATGCGATGGTGCAGTGGTTAGAATGCAGTATTGCAGGCCGACTCTGCCAACTGCCAAGAAGTTCGATTCTGACTGGCTCAAGGTTGACTCAGCCTTCCAAGGTCAGTAGAATGAGGACCCAGATTGTTGGGGGCAAGAGGCTGACTCTGTAAACCGCTTAGGGGAGGCTGGAAAGCACTATGAAGTGGTATATGAACTGGCTTTGGCTTGTGACAGATATGGAAACACAAGTTAACCAGATTTGCCAAAAACCAGAAACACTGGTTTTGACAAAACTGTCATAAAACATAGTCACGATACTGCAGATAGCCATAAATGCCTACCTGCAGGGGGAGAAACCAGTCAGAACTTCGAAACTGGATGGATCTTAAAGATTCAGAGTCATGCTGGTGGAGTCATCTGGAGTTGAGTAATATCAACTGGATTCCTTTTATTGATTGGAACATTCCGCTACTTATTCAAGAAGCTTCAGTCCTGACAAGCTGTTTAAAAGCCAAGAAAAGTCCAGGAGTTGCCATGATTCGACTTTCAAGGCAACTGGTTCTTGTAGTAGGTACACCCAGCGGTCCAGCGTAATTTCCAACCATCACTAAGTGACCAAACCCTACCATATTTTTCAGTGATGATAGAATGAAATAGGTGCTGCAACACAAGCACCACTATCCTTTCATCACAATGCACTCTTGCTTCTTTCCTGTAGAAATAGGAGTTAAGGCTACCAGAGTAGTGTTGCTAACTCATTACAGAAATTATTATTTTGCTGTTCTCCAAGAGTAAAGATCGTGAACAGAACTGCTAACGTTTCTCAACTTTGGAACAATTCAATTAGTCATTTCATGAATACCTAAGTGTAGTGATATAAAGAATTGATCCATCCGGGAAGGCAATGCACACAAAAGGATTTTTGTACCATAGTAAACATGATCTCTAGGTAGAATGTTTTCTACAAACGATCAGAAATATTATCTGTCTTGATTTGGGGTGTGTTTTCATAGTTTTAGTATTTATATGAGAGAACTAGGAACAGACATTAACAAAGGAGTTTCTACTAAGTAATGTGCAACAGAAAACTTTATTAGCATTGACACAAACAGTCTAGCAGTTACCGGAAACTTGCATTAACCTTACAATATTAAGCCATAATACTGCTACAGTGCAAACAAATTTTACTGGCAATTTGAAAATTGTTCAGAACATCTAAATGCCTCCCCTCAGACGGAGGACAAGATGGAGAGTGGACTCTTTCTGGATGTTGTAGTCAGAGAGAGTGCGGCCATCTTCTAACTGCTTTCCAGCAAAGATCAGCCTCTGTTGGTCTGGGGGAATGCCTTCTTTGTCCTGGATTTTGGCCTTCACGTTCTCAATGGTGTCACTTGGCTCCACCTCCAGGGTGATGGTCTTGCCAGTCAAGGTCTTCACAAAGATCTGCATCCCACCCCTCAGACGCAGGACAAGATGGAGAGTGGATTCTTTCTGGATATTGTAGTCAGAAAGGGTGCGACCATCTTCCAGCTGCTTGCCGGCAAAGATCAGCCTCTGTTGGTCTGGGGGAATGCCTTCTTTGTCCTGGATTTTGGCCTTCACGTTCTCAATGGTGTCACTTGGCTCCACCTCCAGGGTGATGGTCTTGCCAGTCAAGGTCTTCACAAAGATCTGCATCCCACCCCTCAGACGCAGGACAAGATGGAGAGTGGATTCTTTCTGGATATTGTAGTCGGAGAGGGTGCGACCATCTTCCAGCTGCTTGCCGGCAAAGATCAGCCTCTGTTGGTCTGGAGGAATGCCTTCCTTATCCTGAATCTTGGCCTTCACATTCTCAATGGTGTCACTTGGCTCCACCTCCAGGGTGATGGTCTTGCCAGTCAAGGTCTTCACAAAGATCTGCATCCCACCCCTCAGACGCAGGACAAGATGGAGAGTGGATTCTTTCTGGATGTTGTAGTCAGAAAGGGTGCGACCATCTTCCAGCTGCTTGCCGGCAAAGATCAGCCTCTGTTGGTCTGGAGGAATGCCTTCTTTGTCCTGGATTTTGGCCTTCACATTCTCAATGGTGTCACTGGGTTCCACCTCTAGGGTGATGGTCTTGCCAGTCAAGGTCTTCACAAAGATCTGCATCCCACCCCTCAGACGCAGGACAAGATGGAGGGTAGACTCCTTCTGGATATTGTAGTCAGAGAGGGTGCGGCCATCTTCCAGCTGCTTGCCAGCAAAGATCAGCCTCTGTTGGTCTGGAGGAATGCCTTCTTTGTCCTGGATTTTGGCCTTCACATTCTCAATGGTGTCACTTTGCTCCACCTCAAGAGTGATGGTCTTGCCAGTCAAGGTCTTTACAAAGATCTGCATCCCACCCCTCAGACGCAGGACAAGATGGAGAGTGGATTCTTTCTGGATATTGTAGTCAGAAAGGGTGCGACCATCTTCCAGCTGCTTGCCGGCAAAGATCAGCCTCTGTTGGTCTGGGGGAATGCCTTCCTTATCCTGAATCTTGGCCTTCACATTCTCAATGGTGTCACTTGGCTCCACCTCCAGGGTAATGGTCTTGCCAGTCAAGGTCTTCACAAAGATCTGCATCCCACCCCTCAGACGCAGGACAAGATGGAGAGTGGACTCTTTCTGGATGTTGTAGTCGGAGAGGGTGCGACCATCTTCCAGCTGCTTGCCGGCAAAGATCAGCCTCTGTTGGTCTGGGGGAATGCCTTCTTTGTCCTGGATTTTGGCCTTCACATTCTCAATGGTGTCACTTGGCTCCACCTCCAGGGTAATGGTCTTGCCAGTCAAGGTCTTCACAAAGATCTGCATCCCACCCCTCAGACGCAGGACAAGATGGAGAGTGGATTCTTTCTGGATATTGTAGTCAGAAAGGGTGCGACCATCTTCCAGCTGCTTGCCGGCAAAGATCAGCCTCTGTTGGTCTGGGGGAATGCCTTCCTTATCCTGAATCTTGGCCTTCACATTCTCAATGGTGTCACTTGGCTCCACCTCCAGGGTAATGGTCTTGCCAGTCAAGGTCTTCACAAAGATCTGCATCCCACCCCTCAGACGCAGGACAAGATGGAGAGTGGATTCTTTCTGGATATTGTAGTCAGAAAGGGTGCGACCATCTTCCAGCTGCTTGCCGGCAAAGATCAGCCTCTGTTGGTCTGGGGGAATGCCTTCCTTATCCTGAATCTTGGCCTTCACATTCTCAATGGTGTCACTTGGCTCCACCTCCAGGGTGATGGTCTTGCCAGTCAAGGTCTTCACAAAGATCTGCATCCCACCCCTCAGACGCAGGACAAGATGGAGGGTAGACTCCTTCTGGATATTGTAGTCGGAGAGGGTGCGGCCATCTTCCAGCTGCTTTCCAGCGAAGATCAGCCTCTGTTGGTCTGGAGGAATGCCTTCCTTGTCCTGGATTTTGGCCTTCACATTCTCAATGGTGTCACTTGGCTCCACCTCCAGGGTGATGGTCTTGCCAGTCAATGTCTTCACAAAGATCTGCATTTTTTATCTGCAATGACATAGCATGGGAAAATTAGAGCTGGCTGCAGATTATGAAGTTCTATATATACAGAAAGCTAACTTTACAAAAACAGTCAAAAATGTATTTTGAGGTAGAAATAAAGCATCCACTTTATTTAATCACTCATATGAATTGCACTACAGTAGATAATATTGTTCCATCTTATGCCTAAAATGCTATCATGAATGTGAAGTACTATAAGGTATTAAAGTATTAAATAGCTGCCTAGTTCAATTAGAAATTCAAGTTTTGTACTGATTTGAATTTACTGCCGTATTCCCATATTTATAAGCAATATACAATGTATAATTGATGTATAACATTAAAAAAACAAGCTCTGCAAGAGTCTCTGCCCCTCAAATTTCCAATACTATCAAATGAATAATCAAATTGCAAGAAAACAATTGTAGCTAATCTTTCCAAAACAGCATCTTATGTAGGGACTTCTAGTCCCCATAAATACTGTATCTGACAACCAATATCCACCAAGCTATCTTGAGGTCCTGTAAACAACTGCAGGGAACTGCTAACTCAGAAAGGTTATCCTGCAGTACCTATTAGCATGTAAATATCACATTTAACTATACCAGGAAATAATCCAAAATTGCACCAATGGCATGCAGGTCATAGTTTGTTTCTAAATTGCCCATTAGGTATTTAATTCTGAGAAGGGCATTAAAAAGCTTATCTTATTAAAGCACCAGCTTTTGTATTGCTCAATAGGGTTTTATTATCCCTGCATAATACTAGCACACATACAGGTAGTCCTCAACTTACAACAGTTCAATTAGTGACTCTTCAAAGATCTATCAGCAATGACAAAGTGGCTTATGAGCAGTTTTTACACTAAATAAGGTATAAGGTGTGGCATCATTCCCATAGTCCTGTGATCAAAGTTCAGATGCTTGGCAACTTAATCATATTAAATTAATGAGTCATGCCCTTTTGAGACCTTCTGACCAACCAATGTAGGAAGCTAGATAAAACTTAACCACACTCCTAACCTATTTAACAGCAATGATTCACTCAACTGTGGCAAGAAAGATCTTAAAATGGGGCAAATCTTGCTTAACAAAATGTCTCACTTGGCAACATACATTTTGGGCTAAATTGTACTCCTAAGTATAGGTAGTCCTTGACTTACAAGACCTCATTTAGTGACTGCAGCACTGAAAAAGTGACTTGTCACCATTGCACCATCCCCAGGGACATGTGATCAAAATTCAGACGCTTTGCTGTGTCCCAAGGTCACCTGATTCCCCCTTTTCGAGGTCGATGAGGAAGCTAGATTCACTTAACAACTGTGGCAAGAAAAGTCTTGAAATGGGGCAACATCACCTTTTGTAATCTTCTCAACAAGCAATACAACAGAATTGCGCCCAATAGGATGGACGGAGGCGGGGGGGGGGAGGGAGGGAAAGAGGTAGATATACATATATACCATAGAGCAGTGTTTTTCAACCACTGTGCTGCGTGCCGTGACATAGTGTAAGGTGTGCCATGGGAAAATTACTTTATATATAGTCAATATAGGCACAGAGTTAAATTTTTTTAACATTTTCTAATGGTGGTGTGCCCCGTGATATTTTTCATGAAAAAAGTGTGCCTTTGCACAAAAAAGGTTGAAAAACACTGCCATAGAGAGGGGGAGAGAAAAAAGAGGTAGAGATATACACATATATAGAGGGGGGGGGGGGCAGAGACACACAGGAGGGAGAGAAAGAGGTAGATATACATATATATACATACAGACAAGCGGGGGAGAAAGGTAGAACAAGGTAGAGATACACATACACATATATAGAGAGGGAGCAGAGAGAGAGATTGAGGCAGATATACATATAGAGGCAGAGGGGGAGGGGAGACATACTTATAGAGGGGGAGAGAGACGGAGAGAAAGGTAGATATCTAGAGGGAGGGAAAGAGTTAGATACACACACACACACAAAGGCAGATAAAGAAAGGGCAGGGAGGGAAAGAGTTAGATCTACGTATATACAGAGTGAGAGAGGTAGAGAGAAATAAAAAGCTCGTAGTCACCATAAGGAACCTTATAACTTATTTAGTGCGACAAATATCCCTTTAGTGAAGACGTTTTACTTTCAAAAGAAAAACACCCCAATCCACCGCCCTTCCCTTCTCCCTCAAATGGGCTTCAGCTACAAATACCTCATCTAATTAACGCAAATAAAGGAGCGCCAGACACCGGGGGGGGGGGAGGCTCACTTACATTCGCCTAGGAGGAAATCCTACCGAGAAGCGGCGCTTATATAGCCTAAGGTGGGACGCGGAGAGGGGTGAGGCCGTCGAAATCCATAACTAACTCAGCGCTAACCCCCTTTTCTAAATGTTGATCTCTCGGGCGCCGAAAGCGCCAACTCCGAGCACCGCCACCCGCCCTTCAGCCGCCCCCGCCCCGCGGAGCCACCCTAACTCCTCTTCCCGGGGTTAGTCGGGGCCCACCTCACGGGCCCCGCGCCTCGCCACAATGGCCTAACAGTGACGCCACGCCGAGCCCTGTCCGAACAGGAGCAGTTAAATATCCCCGAATAAAGACGGGACAATTTTTAATAATCAATATTAATTATTAACACATTAATAATTATTCAGAGGAACGTGAATCATAATCCATTCTTCGTCAGCTTACCGCTTCACTCAGGCAGCCAGAAGGAAATAATTAATATGGCGCGGTGACACCAAATCCGACCTCAGCAACTTTTCTTCTTCGCAACTGTCTGCCCAGCAACGCGTCACTGCTATTTATACGGTTTCGTCTTCGTCGCCCCGCCCTTCAGATTCCCTTCAATATCCTTCCGCGTGAGGAAATAATCCCTTCGGAGAACGTCCTAAAAAGCGGGTTCTGCGTCTCGATTTCTTCTCATTCGACGGAAAAATAAAAAAAGAAAACTAAATTAAACGATATAGGCTTCCCTGTTAATGCCGGTCTCCGAAGGGATGAGGTGAAGGCAGTGAGGGGTGGAAGGATATCAAGTAGAGATAAAAAGTCCCTTGTCGTCGGGCGAATAATTCTACGAAGAGGTGGGGCTAAAACGTTGCAGGGCCGCCATTGGTGGGAGACAGAAAGAACGGGCTCTGATTGGCTCCCGCAAGATGCAATCAATAGGAAAGCTCTGGAAAGATCGGGACTCTGCGCCTGGGCGGTTAGCAGTGGGGGGGGGGAGGAAGCAATGTCCCAGAGAAGCCCGCCTATCTGATTGGTGTACAGTGAGGTCATTCTTGTTGCTAAGGCCTTCGGTCCCTGAGAAGCAGATTTCGAGAAAGGGCAGGAAAGAAGGAAGGCCTGTTGACGCATGCGTAGAAGAACCAAGCCGTTGGGGGGGGGTGAGGTATTAGGACTGTTTTGAGGGTCAAAGGGCGGGAAAACGTCTCTGAGGCGTTTAATCACTGATCGAGAGTGAAACAATATAAGGAAAAGGAGGGAAAGTATGCATAAAACACTTTTTTAAGTTAAACATCAGAGCGTATTTTAGGTTCAAGGTGTTTTGTCCCCTTCTGCCATTGCTTTTCTGAAGAGGAAGTTTGACTGCCTTGAGGAGCTTAAATTTTGTTCTTTTTCCTATTTCAGCATGAAAGTTCCTTTTTTGGAATACCACATATGGTTTTTAAAAAGGCATTAATGTAGAAAAACAAAAAGGAAAAGGACATGAGAAAGGGGAAAAGATAAGGAAGAAGAAGGAAAATGAGAAAAAAAGGAAAGGAATATGAAAAATGAGAAGAAAAAGAGAAAGAAAGAAAAGGAAGGAAAAAAGGAAAAAGGAAAGGAAGGAAGAGAAATGGGAATGGGAAAAAATAAGGAAAGAAAAAGAAAGAAAAGGAAGGGAAAAGACAGGAAGGAAAAATGAGAAAAGGAAGGAAGGAAAATGAAAGGGAAAAATGAGAAGGAAAGAAAAAAGGGAAAAGGCAGGAAGAAAAAAATGAAAGAAAAGGAAAATGAGAAGGGAAAAATGTGAATGAAGGAGATGAGAAAGGGAAAAAGATGAGAAGGAAAGAAAGAAGAGGAAAGGAAGATTAGAAAGGAAAAAAGACCAAGAAGAAAAATAAAGGAGAAAGAGAAGGAAAAAGAGTTTAAGAATAACACTCCAAAGAGACTTTTCTTAAAATGCCAAGGCCCTCATGTGATAAATAGTTTTGGAAGGACAAAGTCTTCTTATCAACCAGCTTTGGTTTCAAAAAACAAACCAAAGGCAACAACAGAGCTGCTAAAGGTTGTTTTTCTCCCGGTCTGCTCTAGTTCTGTTCCTGGAAAATCCTGTTTTTCCTCTCCTCCAGGAAGAGAGAAGCCTGAGACTGAACTTGTTTTCTTCTTTGGAGGGTTTTATTATTTTTGAAGAGGCAAAAGGCATCTGAAATCCAATCTTGTGTTTATGCTGTTGGCTGCAAGAGTTTCCTCCTTGGATCTCTCCCAAAAATTTGTCCCTTTGCCTGAGGAAAGAGTAGAGAAGAAAACTGTGGTGTAACTATAACTTGTTTTAATATACAGATCATCACCAACTTGTGACTGATCACTTAGCAATCATTCAAAGTTACAACAGATCTCCCCGGGCTTCCTTATGACCCAAATTCACATTTTGGGCCTTCAATGCCTAGACCGCATTTATGAACCACAAATAACAACTTTTTTTTTTCTGGGAAACCAACATTTACTTCTTTTCCGACAAAAAGCACCCATTGTAGACAATGGATTCACTTAACGACTGCTGCAAAATAGTTTATAAATTGGGCACATGTATGTGGTGATCCACATCAGGGCCAGCCAGCAAAATTTAACAAATCGTAATTTGAATTATGAACAGCCTTTGAACTATGGTGCTGGAGAAGACTCCTGCCAGTCTCTTGGATTGAAAGGCAATCAAACTGGTCAGTCCTAGAGGACATCAACCCTGACTGCTCTTTAGAAGACCAGATCCTGATGATGAAACTCAAAATACTTTGGCCACCTAATGAGAAGGAAGGACTCACTGGAGAAGAGCCTAATGTTGAGAAAGATTAAGGGCAAAAGAAGAAGAGGGCGGCAGAGAATGAGGTGGCTGGATGGAGTCACTAAAGCAGTAGGTGTGAGCTTATATGGACTCCAGAAGATGGTAGAGGACAGGAAGGCCTGGAGGAACGTTGTCCATGGGGTTGCGATGCGTTGGACACAACTTCGCAACTAACAACAACGGCAACAATTCCAAATTCGAATATGGATATAAGTTAAGGACTACTTTTAAAAGCAGAATTACCTTCTGTAACGATTTGAAATTTACTATATTACGCCGGCTATGATTGTAATAAAGTTTTAATTGATTGATTGAAGTTTGATAGCAAATGGGTCTGGGTATCTTTATTGTACCATTTTTTCCTAAGAGAACCCCTAAAAGAGAAGTGTTTGAGGATGGATTAGAAACAAGTTTGGCTTGGTGAGTGAATATAATCACAGTGTCCAGTAAAAGCAACATTGATGTCAAAATGATATTTGAACTTTCTTCTGCTCATAGTGCATAGTACATAAATTGCCTCATTTATAGTATGACATCATGATCTATGGGACATCATTTATCTTCCGCAGGTGACCTAACCGTGGAGGCTTTTGAACTATGTGATCTGTATTTGAACTGTCTTGTTTTTCCATAGTTTACTGAACAAAGTTCAACTGACGGATCCGTGCAAGCTGTTTTGTATAAAGTTCTAAACCAAAACCAAGCTGGACATATTTTGGCTAAGCATGTAGCAGAAACCCATCATATTGGAGGGTCCTAGTCTAATAAAAGATATATTAAGTGGAGATTATGGACGTCTTTTCAGCTATAACTACATTCAAATCATAGGTTAACCAGGTCCGTTAAAGTGGTATTAACTAGGTTTCAGGTCTATTGGACTTATATGCCTGTATTAACTGTATTAACAGTAAAACAGAATTGGAAGGGCCCTTGGAGGTCTTCTAGTCCAACCCCTTGCTCAAGCAGGAGAACCTATACCATTCTGGGCAAGTGGCTCTCCAATCTTCTCTTGAAAACCTCCAGTAATAACAGAATAACAGAGTTGGAAGGGACCTTGGAGGTCTTCTTGTCCAACTCCCTACTCAAGCAGGAAACTATATACCATTCAGACAAATGGCTGTCCAGTCTCTTTAAAAACTTCAGTGATCGAGCACCCACAACTTCTGAAAGCAAGCGGTTCCGCTGATTAATTGTTTTCACCGTCAGGAAATTTCACCTCAGTTCTAGGTTGGATTTCTCTTTGTTAAGTTTCCAACCTTTTGTTTCTTGTCCAGCCCCTCACATCAGAGGTGGTATTCAGCAGGTTCTGACCAGTTCTGGAGAACCAGTAGTGGAAATTTTGAATAGTTCGGAGAACCGGCAAATACCACCTCTGACTGGCCCCACCCCCATCTATTTTCTGCCTCCCCAGTCCTGGCTGATTGGGAGGAAATGGGGGCTTTGCAGTAACCTTCCCCTGGAGTGGGGTGGGAATGGAGATTTTACAGTATCCTTCCCTTGCCATGCCCACAAAGCCACACCCACGGAACCGGTAGTAAAACATTTTGAATCCTGCACTGCTTCACATGTTTTGGAGAATAGCCTGGCCCCCTCCCCTCTGTGTGGTCCCTCAAATATAGGGAGACTTTTAGCAAGTCACCTCTATTCCAGACTGTGAAGATATCTTGATGCCATCATGCAAATGATGGGAATTGGATTATCTGTTGATGACAGATGCTGATTGCATAGTTTCTGTCATTTGCACAATGAAGTCATGCTGTGCACAACTTCACTTGCTTCCCTCCCCCATAGATGCATAACAAAGCCACCTTAATTTGTTTTCATCTTGCCTATATTTTTAGTTCAGTGTCTTAATTAAACCCAGCCCACACTTTGTGATTCAGCATATTTTGCAAGGCTGCAAAAAGGGCTGAAACAGCTGAGCTGTTATTCAAATCTAACCATTTGGCCTCCTTAGATAGTAGGGTGAGTAGACCATTGCATTTTCTGTTCCAAAGTGTCCCCATCCATCTCTACTAAGTTTCAGATACTTTTTTATGATAAAGCTGAATATGCAGTCATTTGCTAAACAGGATGGTTTTAGAAGAATTACCTTCCCTTTGGAAATTTCCCAAGCTTTCCATATTTTCCTAACGACAGAGAAACTGTTTAAGAAAGCAAACTACTTGAGTGATCTTTTTAACCAATATTTTTTACATATTATTTTATTTTGGAGACACCAGCTGATTAAGCAAGACATCACATGACGATGGACTTATGAACTAACTTCCACAGTGGTTGTTAAGCGGGACATCGTGTGACTGCAACTTGTTGATTTCTCCTTTGACTCTTGGTCGGAAGCCAGCAGTGAAGCATGTAAATGGTGGTCATATGTCCATGGGACGCTGCATTGATCCTAACCACATTGTGAACAGCCTGAGGGTACTCAAGAACCTCCTTCAAAGTAGAAGACTCCTTCTCAAAGAGATTGACGCTATCACATGTACTGAACTACAGGCTACACCCTGGCTGTCTTAATCCAAGAGGGACTTGGACAGGGGTGGGTTTCTCGCCCCGTTCCAACCGGTTCGGTTGGAATGGGGCCGGCGGTGTCCTTGTGCACGTGTGCGACACGTGCGTGCACGTATGCGTACTAGCGTCTGCGATGCTCCAGCTGCTCCTGGAGGATCGCGCAGGCACTGTATGCGTCCTGCGCATGCGTGGAAGCGCAGAACTCGTCAAAACCGGGTAAGGAGCGCGGGCGGGCGGGTGCGCCCTTCGCCGTTCCCGGAAGTTACTTACTTCCGGGTTCGCCGACCAACCAGTTCGCAGGGACCGCCGCGAACCGGTTGAAACCCACCCCTGGACTTGGATCCCATGGACAACTGAACTAATAGCACAGACAATGTCTAGTTCCTCAGGACTCACCATCTCTCACTCAACCCAGATCATACAAGACCTCGCTCCTGGTCCATCCGAGTCAATTCAACATGAATCTGAGTAACTCATCAAAAAGGCAAATTATTCCATACAGCAGCCTTGCAGATAATCTTATATCCTGTCCCTACCTAGCAGGGACCAAATCAACACAAAAAGAAGCCACTGGGCGGTTATCAACAGATGCAATACAAGTGGACAAATCTTAATGGTTCACCACAATAAAGAATATCATCTATAATATGGGCTCTTACACATATTTAAGCAGTTTTGCAATGAGTCTTCCTCTGATAATTCTCCAGTCGTCTCTTCTGGCACGTCATCTCCTGGAGCTACTCAGTAAATTAATTTTTTTGTCCTGAGCACAGTACACAAGGAGAAGGGGTGATGGGATGATGAAGTCCAATGGGCCAGACACCCACCAGTCCCAGGTGGTGATCAAGGTCTTGGTCAAACCAACCACCGGATCCTCAGAGAGAACTCCAGTCTCTGTCTGGAACCCCATAAGATCCATCTAGTGCCTAAGGCAGGCCGATCAAATAAGCTCCGTTTTCCCATAACAGAAGGTGGTACCAGTAATCAATGACCTGACCACCACAACAGATGTGTTAATGTCCTCTACTATCATATCACATCACAACTGTCCTAAGACAAAAAACGGATCCAATATGCAGCTGCTGGTATGCATCGGGTTGTCTATGACTTGAGGCAGGTCCACGGTTACCATAGAGGCCACAAACTTTTGAGCTTCCTTGGAATTGACACCACTAGGTTGCAAATTGAAATCCCCAACCTCAGGGATTGTATTGCCAGTCTGGTACTGGCATCCAGTACAGGGGTGAATTGCTACCGGCATTACTTCTGGTTCGGCACGCAAAAAAACTTTCCATGTGCGTTCGCTTTGCTCGCACGCACACCAAGCACACTCTCCATTGTTGAAAGCAATGTCCTTCTGGGTTCAGCTCCAAGTGGGGAAAAAGACACTGGAGACATGGAGGCTGCTTGGAAAGATGGTTTATTGTTGGACAGGGCCACATGGCTTGAGCTCCTGAACAGAAAAGGTGATCACGTGCTTCAATGTTGGTGGAGAAGAAGAGAAAGTTGGAGAGTTGAGTAATATCCCTCCCTCCTGCAGCTGCAGTGGAGAAGTCTTTATTATGTAAAGTGGACTAGCCTGGCCTTCTCAATGGCCTATTGACAAAGTGGGGATGGGCAGGAAGCTGCAGGCAGCTATTCTGTCTTTTAAAGCATGTTTCTTTCTTTTCACATCCAGAGAAATATTCTGCCTTTTCAATATTTCCTAGGATATTTCATTTTTCTGGGAGAGGGCTGGATGATAACTTCCCACACCATATATGGACATTTGTAGATAAAAAGGTCTGTCCATGCTCAGAACATTAAAAAACAGGGAAAAATTACAATTTTGCAATGAAGATTGTTCTGAGCCTGCGCAAAACCAAAAATCAAGATGGCGCTGCCGACAATAGAACCAGTTCAGGGACGTGGCAAGCTGAGTTACTCCTTACTCCGCCAAACTGGTCTGAACTGGTAGGAACCCACCTCTGATCCAGTAGCTCAGGCAGGGATACTGCTGGGCAGTAAAGAGGGCAGAATACCAGCGGCAATTTCAACTGGTCCCTGATGCCCAATCTCCAGGGACTTAAATCCAGTTATCTGGATTATACAATCTTATACAAGACAAGACAAATAACTGCAATACAATATCTGTGCAGCAGGGCATCTGAGAACCTTCAACACTTTGTAGATAAAAACAGCTTTTGCCCCCCTCCCTTGGTGTTTGTAGATTCATGATCTGAGACTCAGGTGGGCATAATTCTGAGAAAGGATATCCCTGGTGCCTTTTCCTTTTGGGAACGCACAGGGGAGGGGAAAAAAAACAAGAAACAGCCAAAGAAATGAAAGGCAGGAGATGAGATAAAATAATTAAAATGTCTTTGCACTAACCTAGTCGCTACCCGTCTCAAGACTTTTCTACTTTTACAAACTACCTAAAAAACAATTTCTACCCATCTTCTGTCTGAGGAATTCTGTGTCAAGAAAAAAAAACGTAACTTTTGGCAATAATTTGTAGGGTTTGTAAATATATATGTGGAGATTTCCGTCGTGCAAGCAAGGGAGAGTTGTGATTTGGTCTGCAACACCTTTAAAACACCTTTCTATGCTATGCTGATAATTCTGGATGATTAAGTGGATAGCAATTGCTGCTGGGAAAATTGCTGGAGGCCATGCAAATTATACATCACAATCTTATGACCAGCTTGATCGTGTGGGTGGATTGAGAGTCCTCAGAAGAATTGAAATCAGCTTGTGGTTTAAAAAAAACAACACATCCCTTGGCGACTGAGTAAAAAAAAAACACTACTATTTGGACAGAAGTATCTGTGTGTTTACAAAAGAGATAGTGTATGGAGTCTTGTATACCATTAGAGAAGGTGATTGCTTTGATTGTATCAAAAGGTTTCTAGGCAATATGAAACCAAATACATTTTATAGCACTGTCTTGTTTGTCTCCTAAGAAAAAACAGTTGACAATACTGTTGAAAGAATGTCCTTCTGGGTTCAGCTCCAAGTGGGGGAAAAGACACTGGAGACATGGAGGCTGCTTGGAAAGATGATTTATTGGTGGACAGGACCACATGGCTTGAGCCCTGAACAGAAAAGGTGATCACATGCTTCAATGTTGGTGGAGAAGAAGAGAAGGGCTGAGGGAGGGGCTTGCTAGGCTTTTTATACCCTGTTTAGTCCCACCTCTCTGTTTCCTGTTCCTGTGTAAGAAATGTATTCTGATGGGTTGTCAGACTCCCATGGGGCCATGCAGGAGCAACTCTCTAGGCTGTGTTTTGAATCCAGGTATGGATGATTTCTCAGATGCCATGTGGAGAGTTGAGTAATATCCCTCCCCCCTGCAGCTGGAGTGGAGAAGTCTTTATTATGTAAAGTGGGCTAGCCTGGCCTTCTCAATGGCCTATTGACAAAGTGGGGATGGGCAGGAAGCTACAGGCAACTATTCTGTGTTTTAAAGCATGTTTCTTTCTTTTCACATCCAGAGAAATATTCAGCCTTTTCAATATTTCCTAGGATATTTCATTTTTTCTGGGAGAGGGCTGGGTGATAACTTCCCACAGTCATAGAGAGTAAGTGGCTGGCTGTTTAAATCTTCTAAATAAATAAAATAAAGACAAATAGACCAGCTTCATTTTTAGAATCGAGTGGGTAGTGCTTCTTTCTTTTTTTCCTGCTGCTTTGGCAAAACACAGAGAGCTGTGACATTCTGATGGAGAGTGAGTTGAGATGATCTAATGGTCGGGAAATGACAGCTGGGAGCTGGACAAGTCCAGTCATGTCTCTTTTCGACAGGTCTGAATGAATTGAGTCACTGTTGAAATGTCTACTGTGCTCATTTTAAAAACTAAAGTGCAGAAGATTCCAGAAAATAATGGAAGAGGTTTTTCAATGAGATTGACCAGAAAGAGATCACACTTCAGAATGTTTTTTTTTAACTGAACTCATCCTAAACAACAACATTAATTGGAATACATTTGTTGGAAGAAATGTCCTTCTGGGTTCGGCTCCAAGTGGGGGAAAAAGACACTGGAGACATGGAGGCTGCTTGGAAAGATGGTTTTAATGGTGGACAGGACCACATGGCTTGAGTCCTGAACAGAAAGGTGATCATGTGCTTCAATGTTGGTGGAGAAGAAGAGAAGGCTGAGGGAAGGGCTTGCTAGGCTTTTTATAACCTGTTCAGTCCCACCTCTCTGTTTCCTGTTCCTGTGTAAGAAATGTATTCTGATTGGTTGTCAGACTCCCATGGGCCCATGCAGGGGCAACTCTCTAGGCTGCGTTTTGAATCCAGGTTTGGTTGATTTCTCAGATGCCATGTGGCGAGTTGGGTAAAAAGGGCCAATATTATCATGCCTTAATCCCATCACTCTGGAGCTGAAGGGGAGAAGTCTTTACTATGCAAAGTGGACTAGCTCAGGCTTTAACGGCTCATTGACAAAGGGGATGGGCAGGAAGCTGCAGGCAGCTATTCTGTCTTTTAAAACATGTTTCTTCCTTTTTTTCACACCCAGAGAAATATTCTGCCTTTTCAATATTTCCTAGGATATTTCATTTTTTTCTGGGAGAGGGCTGAGTGATAACTTCCTACACATTATTTAAGTATTTATTACAACTGCAATAAGAGGATCGATTTATCAATTGAGAATATAGTAATTTCCTAGCATCCCAAGAATTTCAACACAAGGTTGAATTGTGGTTTTTTTTAAAGCTAGAAACTGGATCACTCAAAATCTCTTCTAGGTAGGACAATACTTCCCAAACCTGAGTAAATTATCCAAAATTGGATAAATGTGGGTTTTTTTCCCCTTTGGAAAACAACTCACAAATCTATTAACCTATAACAATCAGGACATTTAAATTGACTCACAGATTGCCACATGTATACTAAAATATATGTGAAAATCTCCCAGAAGTATTCTTATTAAGACAAAATTAATGAAATCCCCACTGGTGATTTGTTGGGACAGTATGAAGAACATTCAGTGATACTGTTTTTATTTCACAAGTGGTCCATGAGTTACGACCATTCATTTAGCTACACAACTGTTCCAAGTTATGGCATTGCTGAAGGAACATATAATTGATCCTTGAAGTTCGAAAAGACTGTCTGATAAGCAATTTTGGGGTAATAAAAGTTTGAGAATATTGCTATAGCTATATTTTGTGAGCAATTCTTTGATTTTAGTTTCACACAGGGATTTGACTGGATGACTGGATCAGATGATTGGAGGCTAAAAAACATATGAAGAACGGTTGCAGGAACTGGGTATGTCTAGTTTAATGAAAAGAAGGACCAAGGGAGACATGATAGCAGTCTTCCAATATCTCAGGGGCTGCCCCAAAGAAGAGGGAGTCAAGCTATTCTCCAGGGCACCTGAGAGTAGAACAAGAAGCAATGGGTGGAAACTAATCAAGAAGAGAAGCAACTTAGAACTAAGGAGAAATTTCCTGACAGTGAGAACAATTAACCAGTGGAACAACTTGCCTCCAGAAGTTGTGAATTTTTCAACATTGGAAGTTTTAAAGAAGATGTTGGATAACTATTTGTCTGAAATAGTATAGGGATTCCTGCCTACGCAGGGGGTTGGACTAGAAGACCTCCAAGGTCCCTTCCAACTCCATTATTCTATTCTAAAAAGATTTAAGACAAATCTGGCCTTGACATGGTTAAATATTTGGAAACTGTAGCTTTCTAAAACATCCTTTCCTAATCCTTCCAACAAGTAATCTTTGTTCGTATTGCCTACTTTTAAGAAGTTTAGTACTGAATTTGCGCCAATCGGGATTTTTTTTTCAGGATTTCTTAATCTAAAATTCCATACGAGATTTAAATATTTTTTTCCTGGAAGGCCCATTAAGAATGATCAATATGAAAAGACCTCTCCTTCTGGATCAATCGTTTCTCCAATATAAGCATGAGACAAAAATTTCAAGATGGCTTTCAAGTTACCGGAACAATCTTATTATATAATTTTTCTAGGGGAGAATGCCTCAACCTTACTTTTAAAACAAATGCTAAGCAGAAAACAGCTCTAAGTGGGTGATCTTAGATCCGTTTCAATGAACTTTCTGGCGTTCATAATTACGGCTAGTCCTTGACACAATTATTCATTTAGTGACACAACTGGGGATGTCTAGTTTAATGAAAAGAAGGACTAGGGGAGACATTATAGCAATAGCAATAGCAGTTAGACTTATATACTGCTTCATAGGGCTTTCAGCCCTCTCTAAGCGGTTTACAGAGTTCAGCATATTGCCCCCACAACAATCTGGGTCCTCATTTTACCCACCTCGGAAGGATGGAAGGCTGAGTCAACCCTGAGCCGGTGAGATTTGAACAGCCGAACTGCAGAACTGCAGTCAGCTGAAGTAGCCTGCAGTGCTGCATTTAACCACTGCGCCACCTTGGCTTGACATGATAACAGTCTTCTAATATCTCAGGGGTTGTCACAAAGAATATTTGGGGGTCAAGCTATTCTCCAAGGCACCTGAGGGCAGAACAAGAAGCAATGGATGGAAACTACTCAAGAAGGAGGGGTTGAACTGGATGACCTCCAAGGTCCCGTCCAACTTGATATTCTATGTTCTATCTACAATCTCCAATTCCTTGCATACCTCTAACCTCTGTTTGAAAAGGGTGCAGCCAGGCTGGTGAATGGAGAGGTTGAGAACATAAGATCTTCTTGTAGGTAACACGATAGCAGTATTTGAGGGGCTGCCCCAAAGAAGAGGGAGTCAAACTATTCTCCAAGGGACCTGAGGGCAGGACAAGAAACAATGGATGGAAACTAACCAAAAGAGAATCCACCTAGAACTAAGGAGAAACTTCCTAAAAGTGAGGACAATTAATCAGTGGAATAACTTGCCTCCAAAAGTTGTGAATGCTCCATCGCTGGAAGTTTTTAAGAAGATGTTGGTTTAACCATTTGTCTGAAGTAGAGTTTTCTGCCTAAGTAGGGGGTTGGACTAGAAGACCTCCAAGATCCTTCCAACTCCGTTATTCTATTCACTTAATTATTCTATTCACTTAAAGTGAGTTTCACTTTCATCGCCTTGAATAGCGATGGAAATTGGGGGCTCAATTCAGGGGTGTGTTCTGGACGGCTTTACCTCCAGTTCGCTCATACACACGCCGGATGCACGCTGCGCACGCATGCGCAGTTCAATTATGTTGTAATATAGTTCCTTGTGTAGGTGTGGGTCACCCATGGCCCAGTTCATAACAGGGCATGCAGAGCCACGCTGAACCACACAGGAGAAAACAAAGTCCTAAAACTCCATAACATCCTGATAGTTCATAACATAACATCCTGAGATGTGCCCTACCAATGACGCCCAGGATTTGACCATATATAGACAGAACTTCCTTGAGCAGTAGATTAGAAATTGTACTTTTACAGGCTGTTTTTAATCACATGCTATTGCTCCTCCTGCCTTTGTCCTATCTCAATAAAAGGGGCTCTCAGACCCCCAATCTGGGTCGCTCCATCCCGAGAAAGATCGTGTCCGTGTCTTTTCTCCACATTGGCCTCATGGACGACCCACGGGAACATCACATTTAGTAGCAGAGGATGGTTACTTCACACAATTAAAATTGTTCTGCGCATGGGCAGAATTCAACAGCAAGATGGCAGCGGTGATGGCAGCAACTCGGTTTGGGGACGTGGCAGGCCATGGGTTGCTGCCGATTCCAGCAACCTAGGCTGCTGTTTACCCCTAGCGGTTCAACCGGTATTTTCGGTATTTATTGGGATTTATATGCCGCCCTTTTCCCTGAGGGCCGGTCCGAATCGGTAGGAACCCATCTCTGGCTCAATAATTGTACGTCGTTAAGTCGAGCGTTACAACTACAGAACGGGGCTGATTGTTAGCGCCAGATACTCCTCCCGTCCTGGGCAGCCTAAATGAGTTGTAGAAATTTTGGGTGGCTCCTCGCTCGAGCCGGTTTTAAAAGCAGCTTACCCAGACAGGAATGAATGAAGCCGTTCCGGTTGGCCCGTGCCCTTTGCCATTTCTCCGCCTGAATCACAAACCGGGCAGGCTTCCCGGAAAGCTTGTTCTCCTGACTCATGATCACGCAAACATTCCTCCGAAGAGAGCAAGGGTGGCGGAGAGAAGTATTTGGCAACTCAAAAGTCTTGTACCCGGCAGTTTGAACGCCCCAGGAACTCTGGAAAGGAGGTCACAGTTTCTAGCTTATTCTTTTTCTGACCTCACATAGACACGCACACACACCCGTAACAACAGATAACCAGAGTTGGAAAGGACCTTGTAGGTCATCTAGTCCAACCCCCAGCCCAAGCAGGAGACCCTACACCATTCCTGACAGAGGGCAGCCCAATCTCTTTTTGAAAGCTTCCAGGGATGAAGCTCCCACAACTTCTGTTCCTCGGTTGATTGTTCTCGCCGTCAGAAAATGCCTCCTTATTTCTAGGTTGAATCTCTCCTTGGTCAGTTTCCATCCATTCTTCCTTGTCTGGTCTTCAGAGGTGCTTTGGAAAATAGCTTGACCCCTTTCTCCTCTCTGGGGCAGCCCCTCAAATATTGGAAGACTGCTATCATGTGTTAAGCAAGAGGGGTTGGACTAGATGACCTCCAAGATGCCTTCCAACTCTCTCTTAATCTGTATCTATGTCTCCCCTGGTCCTTCTCTTCCCTAGACTAGCCATGCCCAGTTCCTGCAACCATTCATCGTGTGTTTTAGCCTCTAGGATTATCAATCTTAGATATTCAGATTAACAGAGTTGAAAGGGACCTTGCAGGTCATCTAGTCCAACCCCACGGCCCAAGCAGGAGACCTTACACCATTTCTGACAGATGGCCATCCAGTCTCTTCTTGAAAGCCTCCAGTGATGAAGCTCCCACAACTTCTCTTCCATGGATTGATTGTTTCTCACTGTCAGAAAATTCCTCCTTATTTCCAGGTTGAATCTCTCCTCGGTCAGTTTCCATCCACTCTTCCTTGTCTGGCCTTCAGGTGCTTTGGAGAATAGCTTGACCCCCTTCCTCCTCTCTGGGGCAGCCCCTCAAATATTGGAAAACTGCTCTCCTGTCTCCCCTGGTCCTTCTCTTCCCTAGACTAGCCAGGCCCAGTTCCTGCAACCGTCCATCGTGTGTTTTAGCCTCCAGGACTTTGATAAACTTAGATAGATTCAGATTAACAGAGTTGGAAGGGACCTTGCAGGTCATCTAGTCCAACCCCACGGCCAAGCAGGAGACCTTACACCATTTCTGACAGATGGCCATCCAGTCTCTTCTTGAAAGCCTCCAGTGATGAAGCTCCCACAACTTCTCTTCCATGGATTGATTGTTTCTCACTGTCAGAAAATTCCTCCTTATTTCCAGGTTGAATCTCTCCTCGGTCAGTTTCCATCCACTCTTCCTTGTCTGGCCTTCAGGTGCTTTGGAGAATAGCTTGACCCCCTTCCTCCTCTCTGGGGCAGCCCCTCAAATATTGGAAAACTGCTCTCCTGTCTCCCCTGGTCCTTCTCTTCCCTAGACTAGCCAGGCCCAGTTCCTGCAACCGTTCATCGTATGTTTGAGCCTCCAGTCCCCTCATCATCCTGGTTGCTCTTCTCTGCACTCTTTCTAGAGTCTCAACATACGTTTTACAGTGTGGTAACCAAAACTGGATGCAATACTCTTAAGTGTGGTCTTACTAAGGCTTTATAGAGTGGTGTTTGTTAATACCTCCCTTGATCTTGATTGTATCCCTCTTGTTAATGCAATTTAGGAATTGCGTTGGCTTTTTTGGCTCCACGCTTCTTGGTTCTACTTCAATTATCCCCTTTGTTTGATCTGCTCTTCTCTGAAAACAATTCCTGGGGCTGGAAGAACTCTTGAGAAAACTCCCGTTTTTAACCACGACAGGAAGAGCCTCTGGAACAGCTCAGAGCTGTAATTGTGATTTCCTGTTTGCGTGATTGTGCCGTCAGGAATTGAGCTTGCCTCAAGGGCGTCTTTAATTTTTTTTTAGAATCACAGAGTTGGGAGGGATCTTGAGGTCTTCTTTTTTTTTTCATTCATTATTTTATTTTATCAATTTCATATATACATTCACAATATATGATCTCATAATAAAATTTTCTCTACAGTTGACAATATACTTGAAGATTCTTCTTACATCCATAGCCTCTTATCTTACAACGGTCCTACTTCTTCTTCCCTCCCTCCCTCTTTCCTTCCCTCGTTTCTTCTCTCCTACTCCCCTTCCTTCCCTCCTTCCTTCTCCTCCCTCCTTCCCCTTCCCTCCTTCCTTCCTTCCCTCCTTTCTTTTCTCCTTCTCTCCTTCCTTTCCCCCTTCCCTTCCTTCTTCCTTCCCCCCTTCCTTCTCTCCTACATTCCCTCCTTCCTTCTCTCCTTCCTTCCCTCCTTCCTTCCCTCCTTTCTTCTCTCCTTCTCTCCTTCCTTCCCTCCTTCCTTCCCTCCTTTCTTTTCTCCTTCTCTCCTTCCTTTCCCCCTTCCTTTCCTCCTTCCTTCCCCCTTCCTTTCCTCCTTCCTTCCCCCCTTCCTTCTCTCCTTCCTTCCCTCCTTCCTTCCCTCCTTCTCTCCTTCCTTCCCTCCTTCCTTCCCTCCTTTCTTTTCTCCTTCTCTCCTTCCTTTGCCCCTTCCTTTCCTCCTTCCTTCCCCCCTTCCTTCTCTCCTACATTCCCTCCTTCCTTCTCTCCTTCCTTCCCTCCTTCCTTCCCTCCTTCTCTTCTTCCTTCCCTCCTTCCTTCCCTCCTTTCTTTTCTCCTTCTCTCCTTCCTTTCCCCCTTCCTTCCCCCTTCCTTCTCTCCTACATTCCCTCCTTCCTTCTCTCCTTCCTTCCCTCCTTCCTTCCCTCCTTCCTTCCCTCCTTTCTTCTCTCCTTCCCTCCCTCCTTCCTTCCCTCCTTTCTTTTCTCCTTCTCTCCTTCCTTTCCCCCTTCCTTTCCTCCTTCCTTCCCCCCTTCCTTCTCTCCTACATTCCCCCCTTCCTTCTCTCCTACATTCCCTCCTTCCTTCTCTCCTTCCTTCCCTCCTTTCTTCTCTCCTTCTCTCCTTCCTTCCCTCCTTGGAGGTCTTCTAGTCCAACCCCCTACTCAAGTAGAAAACCCTGTACCATTTCAGACAAAATGCCTGTCCAATCTCTTCTTGAAAACCACCAGTGATGGGAGCACCCACAACTTCTGGTGGCAAGTTGTTCCACTGATGAATTGTTCTCGCTGTCAGGAAATTTCTCCTTCGTTCTAGGTTGCTTCTCTCCTTCGTTAATTTCCATCCGTTGCTTCTTATTCTGCCCTCGGGTGCTTTGGAGAATGGGTTGATCCCCCTCTTCTTTATGGTGGCTCCTCATAAGTGCAGAGAAGAGCAACGGATTAAAGGCCTGGAGACTAAAACATGCGAAGAGCAGCCGCAGGATTTGGGTATGGCTGATCTAGAAAAAAGAAAGACCAGAAGTGACGACATAGCAATATTCCAGTGTCAGAGGGGCTGCCCCAAAGAAGAGGGGGGTCAACTTATTTTCCAGAAGGCAAGAAAAGCAGTTAGCAATAGCAGTTAGACTTATATACCGCTTCATAGGGCTTTCAGCCCTCTCTAAGCGGTTTACAGAGTCAGCATATTTGCCCCCAACAACAATCCGGGTCCTTATTTCACCCACCTCGGAAGGATGGAAGGCTGAGTCAACCCTGAGCCGGTGAGATTTGAACCGCCAAACTGCAGAACAGCTGAAGTAGCCTGCAGTGCTGCATTTAACCACTGCGCCACCTCGGCTCTTTCTAAAGAAACAATGGATGGAAACTATTCAAGGAGAGAAGCAACCTGGAATGAAGGAGAAATTCTCTTACAGTAAGGACAATTAACCAGTGGAACAGCTTGCCACCAGAAGTTGTGGATGCTTCATTTATTACCATTTATCTGTATATGTATAGGGCAGTGATGGATAAACTTTTTCTAAAGGCATGCCACAATCGTGCACGCATATGTTATCATGCACGCATGCGCGCCCCGCCCATGCACAGGGAGGGTTCCCCCTCCCCAGGCTCCGGAGGCTTTCCCGAACCCTGGGGAGGACGAAAACAGTCTCGCCGTCCCCCTGGAGGCTCTCTGGAAGGCGGAAATGGATCGTTTCCAAACTTCCAGTTGGCCCACTGGGCCTGTTTTTTCGGGAACGAGCTTCCAGTTGGCCTGTTGGGTCTGTTTTCCGCCCTCTCTAGGAGGCTTTTCTGAAGCCTGGGAAGGGTGAAAACGGTCTCCCCCAGCCCTCCAGAAAGCTGAAAATCAGCTGGCCTGCCCGCACATGCGCGCCGGAGCTGAGGGTTGCCGTGCCCGCAAATATGGCTCCACGTGCCACCTGTGGTACGCCTCCCATAGGTTCACCATCATGGGTATAGGGTATATAGCAGAGGTGGGTTCCTACCAGTTCGCACTTATTCGGTAGAACCGGTTCGTCAAAACTACTGAAACGGTTAGAAGAGGTTCCACCAGTGGACCCGGAAAGCAGGCCACACCTACAGAAGAGCTTCCAAAAAATTTTGAAACCCACCACTGACACACACACACAGACAGACAGACAGACAGACTCACACAGAGAGAGAAAGAGAAAGAAAGGAAGAAATAAAGAAAAAAGAAAGAAAAAGTGAGAGAGATTAAAGGACAAAAGGAAAAAGGGACAGAGACAAAAGGAAGGAAAGAGAGAGAGAGAGAGAGAGAAAGAAAGAAAACACATGGCCGGCAAGCCACTCCCACCAGGTCACATGGCCAGCAAGCCACTCCCACAAAGGAGGCCACACCCACAGAGTAGGTTCGAAAAAAATTTGAAACCCACCACTGGTATATAGGGTGCAATAGGGTCTCCTGCTTGTGCAGAGGGTTGGACTACAAGACCTCCAAGGTCCCTTCCAGCTCTATTCTGAATTTAATTTAGAAAAAAAGAATATTGGAAGATGCTGTCATGTCTCCCCTAGTCCTTTTCACTAGACTTTTCAGCTTTGGAAGATTCTGGATTCCGGTCCCCATTACATGACCTCATCCCTGAAGCTGACCTGACCGGAGTCAAAACAAAATACTTTCTCTTGAGAACCAAGGACATTCTCACACCTGGACCGTGGGAGGAGGAGTGAGGCCACCAGACAACCAGACAGCGTCTTGATTGGAGCATGTGACTGATTCTTTCGGGTTGTGGGAAAACTTTCTCTTTTAACTACCGCGGAAAACGTCACAGACGGTTTTCTTCACCAGATTTGCGCCAATATATTTCCAATAAAGCTATCCTTTGAGGAATCTACCCACCTCGGAGTTTTTCTTGCTCCAGATGTATTACTTGGAACTCCGACATCTAGCCCAGTGATGGCGAAGCCTTCAGGAGGCTTCCCTGAAGCCTCCGGAGGGCAAGAAACAGCCCAACGCACGAACCGGAAGTCCGTTCGTGAACTTCCGGTGTCTGCGTTGGGTGATTTTTTTGCTGTTCGGAGGCCTCAGGAGGTTTCCTTGAAACCTCCGGAGGGCGAAAAACCAGCCAACATACAAACCGAAAGTCCGTTCCCGATCTTCCGGTTTGTGCGTTGGGTGGTTTATCACCTTTAGGAGGCTTACCCGGAGGGCAAAAAAAACACCCAATGCGCAAACCGGAAGTTCGGGAACAGCCTTCCGGTTTGCGTGTTGGGTGATTTTTCGCGAAAAACAGCCAAAAATCAAGGCCGTAAGTCAGGTAGCGCGCTGGAGCTGACAGGGCAACACCTCACGTGCCCTCAGAAAAGGCTCCGCGTGCCATTTGTGGCTCCGCGTGCCATAGGTTCGCCGTCACGGATCTAGCCGTTGTCTATCCACTGTAGGATGAAGGCCTCTTCCCAACCTGTACGGTGACGAGCGTTCTTCTCACAAACCGACATTCTTGCGGAGGTCGTCAGGTCCAGTACAGGAAACATCCTTTTCATGTCTGCGTCATGATCGTTTATTTTTAAAAATTGGCATGCGTCAGCCATGATTTACGACCGAGTCACGGCTGCTGTTTATGGAACCTGGAACTTGACTAAAGAATCCAGTTCAACTTCTTCTTCAACTTCTGAAGGCGGTTAATAATGTTAGAGGTGGAGTTTAGAGGTGGATCTGTTTTTGGAAGTCTACCGATCTGGTGGGAACCCTGACACAATCACAATTTGGGTATTTGGCAACCAGGCCCTCCTCAACTGAAAAACAGTTGGTTTAGTGACCAAAGTCACGAAGGCGCTGAAAAGAGTGACTTATGGCCATTATTCACACTTATGACCCCACGATCAAAATTCAGATGCTTGGCAACTGACTCATATTTATGACGGTTGTAGGCTCCTGGGGTCAAGGGATCCCCTTTTGCGAGCTTCGGACCAAAAACGGGGGAGCCAGATTCATTGAACAACTGTGTGATTCACTTAACAACCATAAGGTCGTAAAATGGAGCAAAACTCACTTCAGAACTGTCTCACTTAGCGACAGAAATTTGTGGCTCCTTTGTGGTGCAACAGTTGAGCCCAAAATTTATGTTGTTGAGTGAGAATTTGTTAAGTGAGTTTTGCACCTTTTTACGACATTTCTTGGCACAGTTGTTAAGCGAATCACTGCAGTTGATAAGTTAGTAATTTGGGTTGTTAAGTGAATCCGGCTACCTCGTTGACTTTGCTTCTCGGAAGGTTGCAAAAGGGGATCATGTGACACTCCAGGGCACTGCGACCGTCATAAATGTGAGCCCGTGGGCAAACGTTTGAATTTTGATCACGTGATTATGGGGATGCCTTAAAGGTCGTATCTGTGAAAAAGGGTCATAAAGATGTTGGGACTCTAGAAAGAGCTCAGAGAAGAACGTCTCTCTGCTTCTCTTCCTCCTCCTCCTCTCCGCCTTTCCTTTCCTTGCCCTTCCCTGCAGGTTGCTCCCCTCCACCCCTCCCTCCTCCTCCCCTTAGCCCCCTCCCTCCTCCCCCAAGATCTATCTATCTTCCTTCCTTTCTTTCCCTCCTCCTCTTCCTCCTCCTCCTTCCTTCCACCCTCCCTTCTTCCCTTCCTTTCCCTCCTCCTTCCTTCCTCTCCCCCCCAAAATCTACCTTTCTTCCTTTCCCTCTTCTTCCTCCCTCCCCTTTCCAGAGATTGCTCCCCTCCCCCTTCCTTCCACCCTCCAGCTTCCCTAGGTTGCTCCCCTCCGCCTCCTACCCCCTCCCTTCCCTCCTCATCCTCCCTCCCCCCTTCTCCTTCCTCCTCCTTCCTTCCCCCTCCCCTTCTCTCTCCCTTTCCCTCCTCCTCCCCCCTCCCTTTCCCCAGGTTGCTCCCCTCCTACCCTCCCCCTCCCTTCCTTCCTCCCTCCCTCCCCTCCTTTCTTCCTCCTCCCCTTTCCTTCCACCCTCCCCTCCTCTCTTCCTTACTCTCCTCCTCTTCCCTCTCCTTCCCCAGGTTGCTCTCCTCCCCCTCCCTGGAGTTTGCTCCCCTCCCCCTTCTCCCTTCCACTCTCCCCTCCTCCCTCTCTTTCCCCAGATTGCTCCCCTCCTTTCTTTCCCTCCTCCCCCTCCCTTCCTTCTTCCTCCCCCTCCTCCTTCCTTCCACCTCCCCCTCCTCTCTCGCTTACCTCCTCCTGCTCCTCCTCCCTCCCCTTCCCCAGATTGCTCCCCTCCTTCTTTTCCCTCCTCCCCCTCCCCTCCTTCTTCCTCCCCTCCTCTCTCCCTTCCCCTCCTCCTGCTCCTCCTCCCTTCCCCAGATTGCTCTCCTCCCCATTCCCGGAGTTTGCTCCTCTCCACCCTCCTCCTCCTCCCTCCTCCTCTTCCTCGGCGCAGGCGCGCCCTCCAGCGGCCGGCCGGGCAGCGCAGCGCAGCGCAAGAGCGGCCGGCCAGGATGGGGAAGACGCGGAAGTCCCCGGCCCGCAGGCGGACGCCGCCGGTCCCTCCGCCGCCGCCGCCGCCCCCGGCCAGCCAGCGGGGCTCCCGCAGCGGCGCCCGGGCTCCGTCCAAGCAGGCCCCGGCGGCCCCGGCGGTCTCGGAGGTCTCGGCGGCGGAGGAGCCCCCCGGCCTGGCCCTGGGCGCCCAGCGGGAGCGATGGCTGCAGTTCCAGCAGCGGCAGCGGGTCAGCTGCGAGGAGGCCGCCAAGCTCCTGCTCGACGCCTTGTGAGTGGGGGGGGGGGAGGCCAGGACACCCCCCCCGGCGCCCCCTGCCCCCCTCGCGCTGCGACCCCCGGCCCTTTGGGGACCTGGGAACCCAAGGAACCCCCTTTACTTTCCACCTGCCAATCAAAGGACCCCCTTTTCTTTTCACCTGCCAATCAAAGGAACCCCCTTTTCTTTCCACTTGCCAATCAAGCGAACCCCCCTTTTCTTTTCACCTGCCAATCAAAGGAACCCCCTTTTCTTTTCACCTGCCAATCAAAGGAACCCCCTTTCCACCTGCAATCAAGCGAACCCCCTTTTCTTTCCACCTGCCAATCAAGCGAACCCCCCTTTTCTTTTGACCTGCCAATCAAGCGAACCCCCCTTTTCTTTTGACCTGCCAATCAAAGGATCCCCCTTTTCTTTCCACCTGCCAATCAAGCGAACCTCCCTTTTCTTTTGACCTGCCAATCAAGCGAACCTCCCTTTTCTTTCCACCTGCCAATCAAAGGAACCCCCTTTCCACCTACCAATCAAGCAAACCCCCTTTTCTTTCCACCTGCCAATCAAGCGAACCCCCTTTTCTTTCCACCTGCCAATCAAGCGAACTCCCCTTTTCTTTTGACCTGCCAATCAAAGGAACCCCCTTTTCTTTTGACCTGCCAATCAAAGGAACCCCCTTTTCTTTTCACCTGCCAATTAAAGGACCCCCTTTTCTTTTCACCTGCCAATCAAAGGAACCCCCTTATCTTTCCACCTGCCAATCAAAAGACCCCCTTTTCTTTTCACCTGTCAACCAAGCAAAAACCCCTTTTCTTTCGACCTGCCAATCAAACAATTCCCTTTTCTTTTCACCTGTCAATTAAGCGAACCCCCTTTTCTTTCCACCTGCCAATCGAGCAAACCCGCTTTTTTGTGACCTGCCAATCGAGCGAATCCCTTTCTGGATTCATGAACCAAGGGAAGCCCCTCCCCCCTCCACTTTATTTTTGACTTTCCAATCAATGAAATGTTTTTTTGGGGGGGAGGGATATGTTCAGAGCTGCAGCGGGATAGGAAGGTGCATCCCTCCACTGCTGCGGCGGCGAGACCCCTCCCACCCAATTTAACCCCGAACCATCCCACTCCCCCTTAAGGCAGAACCCCGAGTTAGCCTGGGGTTTTCTCCCATCTGGTATTGGGAAGTCCCTGTCCTGGTCAGCCTGGACACTCTCTCTTGGTGGGGAGGGAGGGCTACTTGGGGGTCCTTTAGAGTCTTTGGGGTACCCCCCTCACAATGAGAAAGGGGATCCCTAATGCCTGGCATATACCCGGAAGTTTGGAAGAACTGAACTACGCTTGGGAATTGTTTCTAATTGCACATTCTGAATCCACAAAGAAAATGTTGGAAGAGAAATTTGGGGAGGGGGCTTGCTTTTAAGAGGGTTGGCTTTCCTGAATCAGGGGTGCTGGTCTTCCTTCCACCCCTAGAGCCCCTTTGGGTCTAGGCCTGGGACCCTTAACCCACCCCACACCCCAGAGGTTTTCTCCAGAGCTCTGGACTGGGAAGAGGTAATGGATTAGATTTTGCACCCATGGATTCAGGAAGAGAGCCGTGTGCCTAGGCGTCCATGGGGCAGACGGAGGTTAATGGTGTGGAAGTCCATATATCTGGTGGGGTGCTACCCTGCAGGGTGGGTGTCCTGAGGAACCGAAGAGTTGGAGGAAAAGGGGGTGCCTTTGGTGTAAAGCAGGGGTATCCTATCTTGACCTGGGGACTTCAGCTCCCAGAATTCCCCAGGGAGCCTGGCTGGGGAATTCTGGGAGTTGCAGTCCACAGATCTTAAGATGAGACACCACTGGTGTAAATAGAACAGGTCAAAGGAAAGCAAAAGGTTAAATCTCCAGAATTCCAGCTGTGTCTTCCATTCTTAGGGACACGGCAGCTCAGGGGCTAAGACGCTGAGCTTGTCGATCAGAAAGGTCGGCAGTTCGGCGGTTCGAATCCCAAGCGACGCGTAACGGAGTGAGCTCCCGTGACTTGTCCCAGCTTCTGCCAACCTAGCAGTTTGAAAGCATGTAAAAAATTCAAGTAGAAAAATAGGAGCCACCTTTGGTGGGAAGGGAACAGCGCTCCGTACGCCTTCGGGGGCATTGAGTCATGCCGGCTACATGACCACAGAGACGTCTTCGGACAGCGCTGGCTCTTCATCTTTGAAACGGAGATGAGCACCACCCCCTAGAGTCGGGAACGACTAGCACAGATGTGCGAAGGGAACATTTACTTTTACCTATTCCATTCTTCTATCCACTAGTGGCTGCACAGGTAGTCCTCGACTTACGACCATTCACTTAGTGACCGTTTGAAGTTGCAACGGCACTGGAAAAAGTGACGTAGGGCCATTTTTCACACTCATGACCTTTGCAGCATTCCCATGGTCACGTGATCAGAATTCAGTGGCTTGGCACGTGACTCGTATTTATGACGGTCGCAGCATCCCAGGGTCACGCGATTCCCCCTTTTGTAACGAGCAAAGACAACGAGGAAGCCAGAATCCCTTAACGACCATGGGACTCACTTAACAACTGCAGTGGTTGCCTTAACTTGTGGCGAGAACGATGGTCAAATGGGACGAAACGCACAACGAACAACTTGTCTCGCTTAGCCACGGAGATTTGGGGCGCCGTTTTGGCTGTAAGTCGAGGACTGCCTGTTTTATAATTCCTTGGTTCTGGAAGTGATCGGGAACGTATCTCTCTCTCTTTAGTGAGTACCAAGGACTGGTGAAGCACACGGGAGGCTGTCACTGCGGCGCCGTCCGGTTCGAAGTTTGGGCCTCCGATAACCTTCATGTCTTTGACTGCAAGTAAGTATCACCAGATACTTTTCTCCCTGGGGCAGATGGAAAGGACATGTTATCCTTCGCCGTACAGTCAGACGGATATTTAGGCTAGGTCTGACGCATTTGTCCATCTGTTGAGTGCTTCTCAAGGCCTTCCCAAGGAAAGGCAGATGTGAATATTCCGTAATATTAAAGATCACGTCGCAGGATGTAAGCTGTTTCGAGTAAAGCTGCCTTCCGCAATTGACTTGACGGTGATTTTGTCAATGCCGATAGTGTTCAAGTGGTTCTCCAGATGCTTTAGGATGATTATTATTGGTTGCCCAATCAGCCAGATAATTTAGACTGGATTTGACACATTTGTCCACCTGTTGAGTGCTCCCTAAGCGCCTGAGATGTGAATATTTTATAAGAAAGATCACATCACAGGATGTAAGCTGTTTCAAGCAAAACTGCCTTTTGCAATTGACTGAGGTTTTTTTTTGTCAATGCCAATGGTATCCAAATGGTGCTCCCGATATTGTGGGATTATTATTATTGTTATTATCGGTTGCACAGTCAGCCAGATATTTACACTAGATTTGGCACATTTATCCACCTGTTGAGTGCTCCCCAAGCACCTGAGATAGGCAGATGTGGACATTTGATCATGTTCAAAGGCCTCATCGCAGGATGTAAGCCGTTCCGAGCAAAGCTGCCTTTTGCAATTGACTGATGGAGAATTTGTCAATTCCGACAGTAATCAAATTGTTTTCACCCATCAGCCAGATAGCTAGCCTGGATTTTGTATTTTTACCCACTTATCAAGTTCTTCCCAAGCACCTGGGATAGGAAGGTATTAAATATTAATGGTTTTGTTGCGGGATGTAAGCCGTTCCGAGCAAAGCTGCCTTTTGCAATTGACTGATGGGGAATTTGTCAATTCCGACAGTGATCAAGTGGTTTTCAGCCATCAGCCAGATAGCTAGCCTGGATTTTGTATTTTTACCCACCTATTAAGTTCTTCCCAAGCACCTGGGATAGGCAGGTATTAAATATTAAAGGTTTTGTGGCGGGATGTAAGCCGTTCCGAGCAAAGCTGCCTTTTGCAATTGACTGATGGGGAATTTGTCAATTCCAATGGTGATCAAGTGGTTTTCACCCATCAGCCAGATTTTTAGACTGGAAATGTTATAGAAAAGAATTCTTTATTGGCCCAAGTGTGATTGGACACACAAGGAATTTGCCTTTGGTGCAGATATTCTCAGTGTACATTAAAAAGAAAAGTTAACCTTCGTCAAGAGTCATAAGGTGCAGCACTTAATGATAGTCGCAGGGGACAAATAAGCAATCAGGAAACAAACAATATCAATATAAATCGTAAGGATACAAGCCACAAAGTTACAATCCTGCAGTCATAAGTGGGAGGAGATGGGTGATAGGAACGATGGGAAGACTAATAGCAATAGTAAGGCAACTTTAGTGAATAGTTTGACAGTGAATTATTTGTTTAGCCGAGCGATGCCATTCGGGAAGAAACTGTCCTTGTGTCTAGTTGTCTTGGTGTGCAATGCTCTATAGCGTCGTTTCGAGGGTAGGAGTTGAAACAATTTATGTCCAGGATGCGAGGGGTCTGTAGATATTTTCACGGCCCTCTTTTTGACTCCTGCAGTGTCCAGGTCCTCAATAGGAAGGCAGGTTGGCTGTAATTATTATTTTTTCTGCACCCCCATAACTGTCTGGTTTGGCTCTGCAACCCAACAAGAGCCGAGGTGACGCAGTGGTTAGAGTGCTGTACTGCAGGCCACTTCAGCTGACTGTTATCTGCAGTTCGGCGGTTCAAATCTCACCGGCTCAAGGTTGACTCAGCCTTCCATCCTTCCGAGGTGGGTGAAATGAGGACCCGGATTGTTGTTGGGGGCGATATGCTGACTCTGTAAACCGCTTAGAGAGGGCTGAAAGCCCTATGAAGCGGTATATAAGTCTAACGGCTATTGCTATTGCTAGCTGTCAGGTGGGAGACATCTTCAAAAATCATCATCAGGTTGGTATGCCGGACAGTTGGCCTTGGCGGGAAACTCCCCTCCTTGCCAGATGTGCAGTAGATGGTGAGAACAACTCCCAATTAACAGTCCTCCTCCTGTACAGATTACTTCCCTCCCCCAAATACCATGCCCTCCCTCCCCGTTTCAATGGCAGCCGAAAAGCAAGCAGCAAAACAGAGGCTGACAATATTGTTGTTTAATAATATTTAAGGTTTTGTGGCAGGATGTCAGCCGTTCGAAGCAAAGGAAAATAATGTGCTTTTTTCCTCAAAGCCAAAAAGGGCTACAAAAACTTCCTTTTTTTTTTCTTCAAAAGGGAGAGGGAATGTTAGATATCCTTTTAATCGACTATATGTTATAAAGATGTAAAGTTATGGCAGATTCATTGAGACTGGGGGGGGGGGGAAATGCCAGCAGGTGGTTGTGTCCTTAAAACCCTAATTAAATGAAAATTGTGGTCTAGTGATAGCAAAATATATAAATTCTAAAATGTACAACTCAAACTGAATGAAATATATCCAATGATTGTGGTACAAACGCACGAAATGTACCAATGGATACGCTTTCTACAAGATGTAATGAAAGATTAATTTTTTGTGTTTTTTTCTTTAATAAAAACAATAAAAACTTTTTTAAAAAAACCTTCCTTTTTCCCCCACTTGCAGGCTCAGCCTACATGTCTGGGCCTTTTGTTGAGAGGGTCTCTCTCCCCAATTCATATTTCTTCTCCTCCTCCTCTTCCTCCTCTCCTTCTCCAGTTGCAGCATCTGTGTGAAGAAACAAAACAGGCATTTCATTGTGCCCGCTTCCCACTTCAAGCTGTTGAAGGTAAGAAGAGGGCAGGGAGATCTTGCCTGGGCTCCTGTGGGCTTATTCCAGTAATGAAATCCAATTTTTTTTAAACTACCGGTTCTGTGGGCGTGGCTTGGTGGGCGTGGCAGGGGAAGGATACTGCAAAATCCCCATTCCCACCACACTCTCTGGCCAGCCGGAGGTGGTATTTGCCGGTTCTCCGAACTACTCAAAACTTCCGCTACTGGTTGTCCAGAACCTGTCAGAACCTGCTGAATTTCACCCCTAGCTTATCCCCTTGCCATTTTGAGAAATTGTGGACAAGCTGCTTGCTTGAGAAACCATCTGTCAGCGTTCCAAGTATCATGTAGAATTAAATCAGAGTCCAAGGCAAAACGATCCTTAAAGTTCCAATTTAGCAATAGCAATAGCAGTTAGACTTATATACCGCTTCGTAGGGCGTTCAGCCCTCTCTAAGTGGTTTACAGAGTCAACATATTGCCCCCAACAATCCGGGTCCTCATTTTTACCCACCTCGGAAGGATGGAAGGCTGAGTCAACCCTGAGCCGGTGAGATTTGAACAGCCGAACTGCAGAACTAGCAGTCAGCTGAAGTAGCCTGCAGTGCTGCACTCTAACCACTGCGCCACCTCGGCTCAATTTAATAAAGCAGACATCTTAGCACATCTGTGTTAATCCCAATTCTGGAAATGACATCAGAATCCCACCCAGTTCAAAGTTCATGATCTTGTCCCCACACCCACAAATCCATCACATGGTCCAATCTTCTTCTTCCACGCTGGCGTCTCCACCCAGCTGCTTCCGGTCAGGTGTAAAAGTGCGGAGACAAAAGACGACCTTGGCTTCTAGTAAAGAATGAAAACAACACATTCCGCAATCCTACTCCTGTCTATTCCCCCCTCCCATCAACTGTACTAAAGAAACAGCATAAGGAAATAAGAGAATGTGTGTGGCAGGCCAAAATTCTAAAAGGAATATAATTGCAGGCCTGACACCATCATTCTCCACTGAGCAAGTCTGCAAAAAGTTTAGTGGGGAACCACACTTAGTGACTTTGTATTTACGGGGTCCTTGGTACTCTCTGAGCTGGGGGGTTTTTCTTGCAGACATTTTATCGACCCAGCTAGATAATATTATCAGGGCTAGAAGAGAGGGAGAGTTGTGAAGAGAAGGAGAAGCGATGGGAGAGGAGGAGAACTGTGGGGTCCTTGACGCACTCCGAGCTTGCGTTGTTTTGTTGCAAACATTTTATGACCCAACTAGGTAACATCATCAGTGCTACGGTGGGAGGGAAGGAGGGTGGCAGAGTGGGCAGAGGAGGAAGAGAAGGGAATGGAGGAGGAGGAGGAGGAGGAGGAGGACTGTAGGGTGCTCCCTGAGCTGGGTGGTTTTCTTGCAGATGTTTCATGACCCAACTAGGGAACGTCATCATTGCTAGAAGGGAGAGGGGTTTGTAGGGAGGAGGAGGAAGAGGAGGGGAGGAGGAAGAGAAGGACTGTAGGGTCCTTGGTGCTCTCTGAGCTTGAGGTTTTTTTGTTTTTTTTTGCAGACATCTTATGGCCCAACTAGGTAACACTATCAGTGTTTCGCAAGTCTAGAGAAAATAAGAACTAAATAAAAAATATAAGAATAAAAATAAGAATAAGGACACATGATAGCAGCATTCCAGTATTTGAGGGGCTGCCACAGAGAAGAGGGGGGGTCAAGCTATTCTCCAAAGCACCAGAGGGGCAGGACAAGAAGCAGCAGATGGAAACTCATCAAGGAGAGAAGAGAGCTAGAATTAAGGAGAAACTTCCTAACAGCGAGGACAATGAAGCAGTGGAACTGCTTGCCACCAGAAGTGGTGGCTGCTTTGTCAATGGAGGTTTTCAAAAAGAGATTGGACAGCCGTTTGTCTGAAACGGTACAGGGCCTCCTACTTGAGCAGGGGGGGGGTTGGACTAGAAGACCTCCAAGGTCCCTTCCAGTTCTGTTCTTCCTTCCTTCCTTCCTTCCTTCCTTCCTTCCTTCCTTCCTTCCTTCCTTCCTTCCTTCCTTCCTTCCTTCCTTCCTTCCTTCCTTCCTTCCTTTCCCTGGAGGTTTTTAAGAAGAGACTGGACAGCCACCTATCTGAAATGGTATATAGGTTCTCCTGCTTGAGCGGGGGGCTGGACTAGAAGACCTCCAAGGTCCCTTCCAGTTCTGTTATTCATTCCTTCCTTCCTTCCTTCCTTCCTTCCTTCCTTCCTTCCTTCCTTCCTTCCTTCCTTCCTTCCTTTCCCTGGAGGTTTTTAAGAAGAGACTGGACAGCCACCTATCTGAAATGGTATATAGGTTCTCCTGCTTGAGCGGGGGGCTGGACTAGAAGATCTCCAAGGTCCCTTCCAGTTCTGTTATTCCTTCCTTCCTTCCTTCCTTCCTTCCTTCCTTCCTTCCTTCCTTCCTTCCTTCCTTCCTTTCCCTGGAGGTTTTTAAGAAGAGACTGTACAGCCACCTATCTGAAATGGTATATAGGTTCTCCTGCTTGAGCGGGGGGCTGGACTAGATGACCTCCAAGGTCCCTTCCAGCTCTATTCTGATTCTTCTTCTTCTTCTTCTTGCTCTCCAGGGTGCGGACCATCTCACCACGTACACCTTCAACACTCATGCCGCCCAACACACCTTTTGTAAGACGTGCGGCGTCCAGAGTTTTTATACCCCGCGTTCCAATCCGGACGGTTACGGTAGGATACGATTTTTGTGGATAGAGGGTAGGGGTAGCTGGTTTGAATCCAGCCGTTCTCTCCCAGAAATGAATCCATCCTCTTTCTTTTATAACCCTGGCATCAGGGTTCCAAATAGCATCCAAAATTAAATCAGTGTCCGAGGCAAAGGATTCCTCAAAAGTCCCAATTGATGAAGAGAGCCACGTTGGCCCATCTGGGGGAAACCCAAATCTGAAAGCTTCCCGGTTTCTCCCCACCCAGTTGAAAGTTCAAGATCTTGCCATCCCCACACCCACAAGTCCATCCCATGGTCCCATCTCCCACTGCCATGCTGGCAGCTTCTACCCACCCAGTTCCGGTCAGGTGCAGAGGTGCAGAGACAAAGGATGATCTTGGCTTTCTAGAAAGAATGTTGTTATGGCTACATAGCATCTAACTCCCTACATTTCCACCCTCCCATTTTCCCACAATAGAAAAATGCGTAGTAGAATAATAGAAAGTGTGGCAGGCCAAAGATCCACAAGAAAAAGATGGCTGCAGGCCTGGTTCTTCTCAATTTTAATTTTCTGGGACTGTAGCAGATGTAAATTGTTCCTCTAGGCTACAGCTGAAAGTTGTTGCACAGCGAAGCTTGGCATATTTCATACCTGTGAAAAGTACGTGCGCTCTACATGGGGCTGCCCTTGAAGAGTGTTCGAAGACTCCAGTTAGTCCAGAATGCCGCCACGCGAGCAATTGTGGGTACACCAAGGTACACCCACGTTACACCTATCCTCCGCGAGCTGCACTGGCTACCAATTAGTCTCCGGATACGCTTCAAGGTGCTGGTTGCTACCTATAAAGCCCTACATGGCATCGGACCTGGGTACCTGAGAGACCGCCTCCTGCCGATTACCTCTCTCAGACCAATTAGATCGCAAAGGTTGGGTCTCTTCCGGATTCCATCTGCCAGCCAATGTCGGCTGGCGACTCCCCGTGGGAGGGCCTTCTCTGTCGCAGCTCCGGCCCTCTGAAACGAGCTCCCTGTTGAGATCCGGACCCTTACTACCCTCCCGGCCTTCCGCAAAGCCACCAAGTCCTGGCTGTTCCAGCAGGCTGGGGGGAGCTGAGAAGCATCTACCTCCACGGAAATTGTGAATGTTGGTTTTGTTTTTAATATGTTGTCTTTGTCTCGTTCCCCGCTTTCCCTTGTCTTTTGTGAGCCGCCCGGAGTCCTCCGGGAGTGGGCAGCATACAAGACAAATAAATAATAATAATAATAAAAGTGGGTTTTTTTTGGCAAAACAGAAAAAAACCCAGCATAATTTTCTTTTTAAGAGCCTGCAGTCACACTCCTTCTGTTCCATGGGTAGACTTGTGACGGGTGTACAGGCAGTCCTCGACTTAACAACGGTTCATTTAGTGACCGTTCAGCGTTTACAACGGCACCGATCACCGTCCCCGTGATCAAAATTCAGACGCTTGGCCACTGACTTATATTTGTGACGGTTTGCAGTGTCATGAGGTCACGTGATCGATTTTTGCGACGTTCTGGCAAGCAAAGTCCATGGGGGAGGCCAGATTCACTTAACAACCGTGTGACTCACTTAACAATTGCAGTGATTCACTTAACAACCGTGGGAAGGAAGGTGGTAAAATGGGGGGGGGGGGACTTGCTTAACAAACGTCTCGCTTCGTGTCAGAAAATTTGGACTAACTGAGGTTAGATCTGAGACTCTAATTAAGTTAATGCCCTAATTAACTTAGGAGCCTCAAGCCACGTTTCAAAGGAAATCCAGTCATTTATTAGGAACAACCATTTCAGACAAATGGCTCTTCTTAAAAACCTCCAGTGATTGAGCGCCCACAGCTTCTGGTGGCAAGCTGTTCCACTGGTTAATTGTCCTCACAGTCAAGAATTTCTCTCCTTAACCTCTCCAGGTTGCTTTCTCTCCTTGAGCAGTTTCTACCCATTGCTTCTTGCCCTTCTTTGGAGAATAACTTGACCCCCTCTTCTTTGGGGCAGCCCCCCCTAATATTGGAAGACTGCTATCATGATCAACATCTCATGAAGTGTTATCTACCACTTTTGTAAGGCCTTGGTGAGGCCACACTTGGAATCCTGAATCCAGTTTTGGTTGCCACGATGTAGAAAAGATGTGGAGACTCTAGAAAGAGTGCAGAGAAGAGCAAGAAAGAGGATTAGGAGGCTAAAACACATGAAGAACGGTTGCAGGAACTGGGTATGTCTAGTTTAGTGAAAAGAAGGACCAGGGGAGACATGATAGCAGTCTTCCAATATCTCAAGGGTTGCCCCAAAGAAGAGGGAGTCAAGTCATTCTCCAAGGCACCTGAGGGCAGAACAAGAAGCAATGGGTGGAAACTAATCAAGGAGAGAAGCAACTTAGAACTGAGGAGGAATTTCCTGACAGTTAGAACAATTAATCAATGGAACAGAATTTGTCTCCAGAAGTTGTGAATGCCCCAACTTTGGAAGTCTTTAAGAAGATTCTGGATAGCCATTTGTCTGAAGCGGTATAGGGTTTCCTTCCTAAACGGGGTTGGACTAGAAGACCTCCAAGGTCCCTTCCAATTCTGTTATCCTAATCTATGCCCCACCCTCCCTTTGTCCATCTTTTCATTAAACTTCGTTTATTCTTCATTCTTCGTATGGTCTTGCCTCCAGCCCCCCCCCGCCCCCCCGGATGGTCTTCGTTGCTCTTCCAATTCTATTATTCTGCAACAACTGCGGTCTCTCTCTCTCTCCTCCCCCTCCCCCCGCAGGAATCGCGCCCCACTGCCTGGATGAAGGGACCATCACCAAGATCACGGTGGAGCCGATCAACGGGAAGGAATGGGAGAAATCGGTGAAGGGGCACCCGACCATCAGGACGATGTCGAAGCCCTCCCTCCCGCCTCCCTTCTTTTAATCCGGGGGGTTTTCGTATAGGAAGCCAAAGGCCCCCCCCCTATTGTTTGTGTGTGTGTGAAATAATCTCTCTCTACTGCCTATTTCCCCCCCCCCCCTCTTTCCGTCGGATAGAATAGCGGCATAGAAACAGAAGGATCTCAATCCTACAGGTCAAAAAAGAAAATGTGTCTATTTTTCTTCTCTTGAGAAAAAGAGCAATTAAAAAAAAAAAAGATTTATACATTGCGAAGCCCCAAAAACCACATCGTCGTGTTTGCTATAAGGTGCAAAAAAATCCAGAGGGGAATTTCCAACGGGGTGCTCTAACCGCGAGTCCTCAACTTATAAACTTTATAAAGCGACCATGGGAAGTTACAACGGCGTTGAAAAATCATCGCCCACCTTGGTTCCAGTTGGAGCCGAAGAGGTTTCTTGGATGAGACGTGAAACATCTTGTGGGAGCTTCATCCCTGGAGGCTTTCAAGAAGAGACTGGACTGCCGTTGGTCAGAAATGGTGTAGGGTCTCCTGCTTGAGCAGGGGGTTGGACTAGATGACCTACAAGGTCCCTTCCAACTCTGTTATTCTGCTCTCCTTCCCTCTTTCCTTCCTTCCTTCCTCATCTCTGGAGGTTTTCAAGAAGAGATTGGACAACCACTTGTCATAAATGGTATAGGGTCTCCGACTTGAGCAGGGGGTTGGACTAGATGACCTACAAGGTCCCTTCCAACCCTGTTATTCTGCTATCCTTCCTTCCCTCTTTCCTTCCTTCCTTCCTTCCTTCCTTCCTTCCTTCCTCATCTCTGGAGGTTTTCAAGAAGAGATTGGACAACCACTTGTCATAAATGGTACAGGGTCTCCCACTTGACCCGCGGGTTGGACTAGATGACCTACAAGGTCCCTTCCAATCTACCCCTCTAATACTGCCTTCAAAGAAAAAAACAAGAAAGTCCAGCCTCTTGGGGAAAAAACACATTTTGGGGACAACCATGGCCTGCATGATGGAGAACCTCCATAAGATATTTAGCCATTGGGGGGAAAAAGTGTTTTATGACCGATTTCCACACTTAATGGCCGTTGCAGCATCCCCAGGGAAGTCACGTGATCAAAATCCGGACGCTTGCCAACCGCTTCGTATTTAGGACGGTCGCGGTGTCCCAGGGATGATCACCTGATCCCTTTTTGGTGACCTCCTGAAAAGCTGAACTCCACGAGGCAGCCCGGTTCCACTTAACAGCCTTCACAACTGCAGCGATTCACTTAGTAACGATGGCAGGGAAAGTTGTAAAGTGGGGCCAGACTCCTTGAACCAAGTGTCCTAGTCAACAACAGATATTCTGGGCTCGATTGTGGTCGTACGTTGAGGACTCAATGTGTGTTTTGGGGCAAGGAGATCTCCTACAATGGAAGCAGGTTTAGATTCCATCTAACCAAGATCCGTAAGACGGCCTGAAGATTCGGAGATCATCTCTTATTTGTTTAAAAAAGAAAAGAGAAACGAATTCTTAGGGGATTTTTTTTAAAGGAAGGAGGCGCTGATCCATCCTGGTGCTTAGAATAATTTCTGTTAGAGGCCTCTTTTTGTGACGGTCTTCATTCGTGGCTTTCCTTGTGGCCAGAGTTTAAAAAACATGGTTTGTTCTGCTGGGTGGGGAAATATCTTTTGTGTATTGTGTGAATGCCTAAAGCGGCTTAATTTCCATTTTCGGGTTTAGCGTTTTAAGTACGAATGCTTGTCTTAAGATTGCTTTGTCCGAAACGACGCTTCTCACTTTTTGAGGAAATTCCCGTTTTGGAAAAAAACAAATAAATTAATAAAAACACATATTTTTAAAACGTTTGTCCTTTTTACTTGGATCCATTTGGAGAAAGGAAGGGAGGGGATCCCCCATCCTTGTGCAAAATACACACTTATTTGTAAAACTACACGTGTCGGGATTCCAACTCATACCCCCAACGAAGTTTTGAGTTTCTTCAAAGTTCCACTTTATTAAAAGTAAAGCTTCCCCTCGCGCATCTGCTCGTCTCCGTTTCGAAGCCGAAGAGCCGGCGCTGTCCGAAGACGCCTCCGTCGTCATGTGACCGGCATGACTCAACGCCAAAGGCGCACAGAATATTGTTCCCTTCCCACCAAAGGTGGTTCCTATTTTTCTACTTGCATTTTTTTACCTGCTTTCGAACTGCTAGGTTGGCAGAAGCTGGGACAAGGAACGGGAGCTCACTCCCTTAAGCGGCGCTAGGGATTCGAACCCCTGAACTGCCGACCTTTTTGATCGACAAGCTCAGTGTCTTAGCCCCTGAGCCACCGCGCCCATTTTATTAGAGATGTCATATTGGCACATCTGGGAAAACCCGAATTTGAACGTTCCCAGGTTTCCCCCACCCAAACAAGCCCCTGCCCATCACCCACATGTCCATAATGTGGCCCAATCGGGCACCATCCAAAACTGGAGATGCCTCCCAGTCACGCCTCTCCAGGTGCAGGGCAAAATGTCCTTGACTCTCTGAGAAAGGAATGTTATTTAGACTATATATCTCCGACTCTCCACATAATCCCCTCTCCCATTTTCCCACAGTAAAAAATGTGGCAGGCCTGAAGGCCCAAATTTAAAAGATGGCTTCCAGGTCTAACAACATGTCCATCCCGTGGCCCAATCGGGCACCATCCAAAACTGGAGACGCCTCCCAGTCACACCATCGCAGCTGCAGGGCAAGACGTCCTTGACTCTCTGAGAAAGGAATGTTATTTTGACTATATATGTCTCCCATATGCCATATAATCCCCCCCCTCCCGTTTTCCCTCAGCATTGAAGGTGGCAGGCCGGAAGGCCCAAAAGATGGCTTCCAGGCCTGACAACACACAATAAGACATGAAGTGTGCAGAGAAGAGCAACAAAGAAAGTTGTAGGTATTTCCCCAAGGGAAGTTTTTAAGAAGAGATTGGACAACTATTTGTCTGAAATGGTACAGGGGGTCTCCTGCTTGGGCAGGGGGCTGGACTAGAAGACCTCCAAGGTCCCAACTCTCTTATTCTGCTATCCCTCCCCCCTCCCTTCCTTCCTTCCTTCCTTCCTTCCTTCCTTCTCTGGAGGTTTTTAAGAAGAGATTGGACAACCATTTGTCTGAAATGGTAGAGGTTCTCCTGCTTGAGTGGGGGGCTGGACTAGAAGACCTCCAAGGTCCCTTCTAGCTCCATTATTCTGCTATCCTCCCTCCCTCCTTCCTTCCTTCTCCATCTCTAGAGAAGAGATTCGACAACTATTTGTCTGAAATGATAGAGGGTCTCCTGCTTGAGCAGGGGGCTGGACTAGAAGACCTCCAAGGTCCCTTCCATCTCTGTTATTTATTCCTTCCCTCCTTCCTTCCTTCCTTCCTTCCCTCCCTCCCTCCCTCCCTCCCTCCCTCCCTCCCCTTGGGGGTTTTTAAGAAAAGACTGGACAGCCACCTATCTGAAATGGTATATAGGGTCTCCTGCTTGAGCGGGGGGCTGGACTAGAAGACCTCTAAGGTCCCTTCTAGCGTTGTTATTCTGCTATCCTCCCTCCCTCCCTCCCTCCTTCCTTCCTTCCTACTCCTTCTCTGGAGAAGAGATCGGACAACTATTTGTCTGAAATGATAGAGGGTCTCCTGCTTGAGCAGGGGGCTGGACTAGAAGACCTCCAAGGTCCCTTCCATCTCTGTTATTTATTCCTTCCTTCCTTCCCTCCCTCCCTCCCTCCCTCCCTCCCCTTGGGGGTTTTTAAGAAAAGACTGGACAGCCACCTATCTGAAATGGTATATAGGGTCTCCTGCTTGAGCAGGGGGCTGGACTAGAAGACCTCTAAGGTCCCTTCTAGCGTTGTTATTCTGCTATCCTCCCTCCCTCCCTCCCTCCTTCCTTCCTTCCTTCCTACTCCTTCTCTGGAGAAGAGATCGGACAACTATTTGTCTGAAATGATAGAGGGTCTCCTGCTTGGGCAGGGGCCTGGACTAGATGACCTCCAAAGTCCCTTCCAACTCTCTTATTCTGTATTCTGTTAAACATGATCAGGAGGTCTGGAGGTCAAACTGTGTGATGAGCAATTAAGGCAACTAGTATGTTTAACAAAGAGAAAGACTAGGGGTGACGTAGCATTTTCCAATATTTGAGGGGCTGCCCCAAAGAAGAGGGAGTCAAGCTATTCTCCAAGGCACCTGAAGGCAGGACAAGAAGCAATGGGTGGAAACTAATCGAGGAGAGAAGCAACTTAGAACTGAGGATAAATTTCCTGACAGTTAGAACAATTAATCAGTGGAACAGCTGGCCACCAGAAGTTGTGGGTGCTCCATCACCGGAGACTGGACAGCCCTTGGTCTGGAATTGTATAAGGTATTCTGCTCAAGCAGAGGGTTGGACTAGATGAACTCTGAGATCCCTTCCAGTTTTACAATTCTATGTCCTGTTTCTTCACACTAAAAGCTGGAAGAATTAGCAGTAGCCCTTGGACTTATATGCCGCTTCACAGTGCTTTTACAGCCCTCTCTAAGTGGTTTGCAGAATCAGCCTCTTGCCCCCAACAATCTGGGTCCTCACTTTACCGACCTCTGGAGGACGGAAGGCTGAGTCAGCTTTCAGCTGTTCAGGATCGAACTTCCTGGCGGTGGGCAGAGTTTGCAGGCAGTACTGCCTTCTAACCACTCTAACCACCTTGGTAAACGTGAGGTCCATTGAATCATTCCTTGGGCTTCCGTCATCGCAAGAACATGACCAAATGTGTGTGGAAGGACACACACAATCACACCATCACCACACTTCCCCGACAACAGCAGTCTAACGTGCCATTTGATGGGCCCCATCCCCAGGCCCACTGGAAGAACCAGATTTTCAGGGTCTTGTAAAAGAGTTATCAAGATGGGGAGGTCAATCCTATCTCTGCAGGGATGATATTCCACAGGGAGGGAGCCACCACAAAGAAGGCCCTTCTTCTCGATGGCCCTTAAGAGAGGAGACCCATAGCATCTTATTTCCAATTTTATCTCTGTGTGGTGGCCCGCCAGCGGCCAGCAGAGCTGGCAGCAGATTCGGACAGTGAGGAGGTTGGGGAGGAAGATGGGCCAGTCCCGGAGTCTGGGGAAGGCAGAGAGGGGGCCAGGGCCATCCGACAGTCATCAGCTCCCTTCGGAGTCAGACATCAGTGAGGCAGAAGAACAGCTGGAGCCTGTTCCCAGTGTGTGCATGCGCAGAGTTGCCAGAGGAAGGGAGCAGCTAAAGACTAGGGGTCGACTTGGGAGAAAGGCCACAGGTGGATGGTGAATGGCCCCTCCCAGAGGACATAAAACAGGAGCGAAAGGGGAGTGGAGTTTGCAGGAGGCAATTAGTTTGCTTCATTGGTTCGTGATCCTCTTGAGATTCCTTGCCAAGGTCTGCAGATATCATCCTGGCAGCTCTCCAAGCCAGATAAGGTCTGTGACCGTAAATCCTCCCTGGAAAGACTTTGCTGGATGTGAATGAGCAGAATTCACACTCAATTAATAAAAGGGTTTTTTGCCGGGACCAGGAGTCTGCTTCAAGCTCTTGGGGAGCCTCATCAGTACGTTCGGTGAGGATGATGTTCCACAGGAAGGGAGCCACCATGGAGAAGGCCCTTCTTCTAGATTAGGTCCTGCTCAGATTTTTCCACTCGTTAAGAGACCTAGAGAGTCACATCTTCCTCCCCTTTTCTCTCTGGGTCTCCAGTTCATCCACAACCTTTCTTTTCCCCGTTAGAGGAAACGCAGAGAGTTGATCACCATGTAGCGGGAGAACCTCACGTACAGACGGCGAAACCAGAGAAGCTGGCTGTGGTGACACCGCATTGCTCTCTGGAAAGAGAAGACAGCATCAGATGTTAGCCAGGGCAGACCAGTGGTGGGTTTCAGGCGGTACGGCCCGGTACGAGCGTACCGGTGGTAGCTGGGAGCCACTGTTGTAAGTCGAGGATTAACTTCCCCTCCTTTGTTGACTTCTTGGGTATGGGAACCAATTTCTGGGGACTTTCCGGAGGGAAAGAAGGAGGTTATCAATGTACCTGGGCCAATTCTGCTTCTCTTTCCGTCGCTGTGACGAGAACATCGGGGTTTTGGTAGCCGCTGAGCGGAGCGTCCCAGATGGAAATGTATTTCCGGAAAACGTTCACGGTCTCAAGGACGAGGAAACGACAATCTGTGTGAGAAACACAAACAGTGGGGAAAATTCAACACCTGTCTTCTGGCCTTGTTTTTCTAAAGCAAGTTTCAACAAGCCCTGGGAGATTTCTACAGTGAAATTGGCCCCTGGTGACACCTTTAGACGATTAGATTTATAATACTGGGTTGCATAAACGATTCAAGTTGGAAGGGACCTTGTAGGTCATCTAGTCCAACCCCACCCCCCCGCCCAAGCAGGAGACCCTACACCATTTCTGACAGATTTATTTCCTGACAGAACAATTAACCAGTGGAACAGAAGTTGCCTCCAGAAGTTGTGGATGCCCCAACACTGGAAGACTTTAAGAAGATATTGGATAGCCATTTGTCTGAAACAGTATATTGTTTCCTGCCTAGGCAGGGGGTTGGACTAGATGACCTCCAAGGTCCCTTCCAACTCTGCTATTGTATAAAATAGAATAGAATAGAATAGAAAATAGAATAGAATAAATAGAATAAGAATAGAATAGTAGCATAGAATAAATATGGAATAGAAGATAGAAAATAGAATAACAATGACAAAATAGAATAAAATAGTGGAATTGAAGTTGCCTCCAGAAGTTGTGAATGCCCCAACACTGGAAGTCTTTAAGAAGATGTTGGATAGCCATTTGTCTGAAACAGTATAGGGTTTCCTGCCTTGGCAGGGGGTTGGACTAGAAGACCTCCAAGGTCCCTTCCAACTCTGCTATTGTATAGAATAGAATAGAATAGGAAATAGAATAGAATAATTAAATAGAATTAGAATAGAATAGAATAGTAGCATAGAATAAATATGGAATAGAAGATAGAAAATAGAATAACAATAACAAAATAGAATAAAACAGTGGAACAGAAGTTGCCTCCAGAAGTTGTGAATGCCCCAACTCTGGAAGCCTTTAAAAAGATGTTGGATAACTATTTGTCTGAAATGGTCTAGGGTTTCCTGCCTAGGCAGGGGGTTGGACTAGAAGACCTCCAAGGTCCCTTCCAACTCTGCTATTGTATAGAATAGAATAGAAAATAGAATAGAATAATTAAATAGAATAAGAATAGAATAGAATAGTAGCATAGAATAAATATGGAATAGAAGATAGAAAATAGAATAACAATAATAAAATAGAATAAAATAGTGGAACAGAAGTTGCCTCCAGAAGTTGTGAATGCCCCAACACTGGAAGCCTTTAAGAAGATGCTGGAGAGCCATTTGTCTGGAACGGTATAGGGCTTCCTGCCTAGGCAGGGGGTTGGAATAGAAGACCTCCAAGGTCCCTTCCCACTCTCCTATTGTATTGTAAAAGAAAGAGTGCAGAGAAGAGCAACAAAGATGATTAGGGGACTGGAGACTAAAACATATGAAGAACAATTGCAGGAACTGGGTATGTCTAGTTTAATGGAAAGAAGGACTAGTGGATACATGATGGGAGTCTTCCAATATCTCAGGGCTGCCACAAAGAAGAGGGAGTCAAGCTATTCTCCAAGGCACCTGAGGGCAGAACAAGAAGCAATGGATGGAAACTAATCAAGGAGAGAAGCAACTTAGAACTGAAGAGGAATTTCCTGACAGTGAGAACAATGAATCAGTGGAACAGAAGTTGCCTCCAGAAGTTGTGAATGCCCCAACACTGGAAGTCTTTAAGAAGATGTTGGATAGCCATTTGTCTGAAACGGTATAGGGTTTTCCTGCCTAGGCAGGGGGTTGGACTAGAAGACCTCCAAGGTCCCTTCCAACTCTGCTATTGTGTTGTAGATGGCAGCCCAGTCTCTTCTATATACATATGTATAATTTATACTTCTCAGAAGTCAAGGCCAACTGAAGGGTGAGGCTTGCAAGGTTAAAAAAACAAGCAACTCGGAGAAAATCTTCCAGCAAAACAATTTTTGTTTCTCCAGCAGCTACAAAGCCTCACTGAGAAGGCAGAGTGGCAGAAAGCCAGCAAAGAGACTTGCCGCTACTGGAAAATTACTGGGAAATGTAAATCATCCTATCGTCAAGGTAAAAGCCGACAGATGGTGCCACCCCCAACCTAAGAGGCTGTTCCTCAAACAGGGTTTGGTTTCCTTGCAATTTTGCACTGTTTAAAAGAAAAAGAAAAATGGGAAGAAAGGCATTTCTAGGCCAGGGGTATCCAGCTTTGGCAACTTAAAAAATGGTGGACTTCAATTCCCAGAATCCCTCACGCCTCTTAAAGCATGGCTGGCTGGGGAATTCTGGGAGTTGAACTCCACAAAATCTTAACGTTGCCAAAATCGGACATCCCTGAGCTTGTTGTTGTTAGTTGCGAAGTCGTGTCCGGCCCATTGCGTCCCCATGGACCACGTTCCTCCAGGCCTTCCTGTCCTCTACCATCCTCTGGAGTCCATTGAAGCTCACGCCGGCTGCTTCGGTGACTCCATCCAGCCCCCTCCTTCTCTGCCGTCCCCTTCTTCTTCTTTTGCCCTCCGTCGTTCCCAGCATGAGGCTCTTCTCCAGGGACTCCTTCCTTCTCAAAGGCCAAAGTCTTTGAGTTTTCTCTTCAGGATCCGGCCTTCTAAAGAGCAGCCAGGGTGGATCTCCTCTGGGACTGACCGGTTGGATGGCCTTGCAGTCCAAGGGACTCAATGCAGGAGTCTTCTCCGGCACCAGAGTTCAAAGGCCTCCATTCTCTGGTGCTCAGCCTTCCTTATGGTCCAACCTTCACAGCCATCCATTGCGACTGGGAAAACCAGCCTTGACTATATGCACTTTTGATTGGCAGGGTGATGTCTCTGCTTTTTAGGATGCTGTCTAGATTTTTCCTCCCCAGGAGCAAGCCTCTTTTCATTTCCTGGCTGCAATCCCCATCTGCGGTGATCTTGGAGCCCAAGAAAATAAAATCAGTCACTCCCTCCATCCCTGAGGCAGGTTATTACCAATTTCTTTAATGCAATACAAACAATAGCAGAGTTGGAAGGGACCTTGGAGGTCTTCTAGTCCAACCCCCTGCTTAGGCAGGAAACCTTATACCATTTCAGACAAATGGCTATCCAGCATCTTCTTAAAGACTTCCAGTGTTGGGGCATTCACAACTTCTGGAGGCACTTCTGTTGCACTGATTCATTGTTCTGTCAGGACAATTGGTTCCAGGTTTCTTAACTCCTTGATTAGTTTCCATCCATTGCCCTTCCTTCCTTCCTTCCTTCCTTCCTTCCTTCCTTCCTTCCTTCCTTCCTTCCTTCCTTCCTTCCTTCCTTCCTTCCTTCCTTCCTTCGCTGTTCCATTGGTTAATTGTCCTCACGGTCAGGAAATTTCTCCTCAGTTCTAAGTTGCTTCTCTCCTTGATTAGTTTCTATCCATTGCCCTTCCTTCCTTCCTTCCTTCCTTCCTTCCTTCCTTCCTTCCTTCCTTCCTTCCTCCCTCCCTCCCTCCCTCCCTCCCTCCCTCCCTCCCTCCCCTGTTCCACTGATAATTGTTCTGATTGTCAGGAAATTCCTCCTTAGTTCTAAGTTGCTTCTCTCCTTGATTAGTTCTATCCATTGCCCTTCCTTCCTCCTTCCTTCCTTCCTTCCTTCCTTCCTTCCTTCCTTCCTTCCTTCCTTCCTTCCTCCCTCCCTCCCTCCCTCCCTCCCTCCCTCCCTCCCCTGTTCACTGATTCATTGTTCTCACTGTCAGGAAATTCCTCCTCAGCTCTAAGTTGCTTCTCTCCTTGATTAGTTTCCACCCATTGGCCAGCCTTCCTTCCTTCCTTCCTTCCTTCCTTCCTTCCTTCCTTCCTTCCTTCCTTCCTTCCTTCCTTCCTTCCTTCCTTCCTTCCTTCCTTCCTTCCTTCCTTCGCTGTTCCACAGATTAATTGTTCTCATTGTCAGGAAATTCCTCCTCAGCTCTAAGTTGCTTCTCTCCTTGATTAGTTTCCACCCATTGCTTCTTGTTCTGCAGGTGCCTCGGAGAATAGTTTGATTCCCCCTTCTTTGTGGCAGCCCCTGAGATATTGGAACATATATGAGGTATAAAGTTTGGGTCAATTTAGCTGCGGTTTGTTATTTCCTTTCCCTTCAAGCTTAATTTGAAGGTTAATATTTGAGGTTGACATTTAATAAAGACTTTATAAAAAAAATTAAAAAGACCCAAATTAAAAATCAGGCTGTTCTTGCAGAATTGTGCCAGGCCAGGGATGCGTCCTTGGGGATGTCCAGCGGGGAGTTTCCAGGTTGATAAGAGGACTGAAATCAAGTCTTATCAGGAACATGCAAGGACATGTTTATTTTGCAAAGGTTAACGGGAGATCTGAAGCAGACGGCAAATATTTACAGGGTTTTTGCTGGTTCTTTTTTTAATGTGTGGAAGATGGTGGTGTAGGAAGTTATCACCTGCCCTCTCCTAGAAAAATGAGATATTTTAGGAAATATTAAAAGCGGAGAATATTTCCCCTAAAAGGGAGGCAGAAACGTGCCCCACCTTTGTCAATGGGCCATTAAGGCCTGAGCCAGAGAAACATAGAGTTAACAGACTCACTCTTAATAGCTCCCCCCACCTTTGTCAATGGGCCATTAAGGCCTGAGCCAGAGAAACATAGGCAGCAAACAGACTCACTCTTAATAGCTCCCCCCACCTTTGTCAATGGGCCATTAAGGACTGAGCCAGAGAAACATAGGCAGCAAACAGACTCACTCTTAATAGCTCCCCCCACATTTGTCGGTTCCACCACAAAAGCGCGTAGGACAAAATCGCGCTCGACAAAAGCGCGCTGTGACGTCATCACAGCGCGACGAAAAAGATCGAAAAAATGTAAAAATAAAGCTAAAACCTTCCCCTAACCCCCCCAAACCTAACCCTAAACCTAACCCTAACCCTAACTCTTAACCTAACCCTAAACCTAACCCTAAACCTAACCGTTAAAGTAACGAAAAACGTAACGCTAACCCTTATCCTAACCCTAACGCTAACGCTAACGCTCTAAAGCTAACCCTAACCCTTACCCTTACCCTAACCCTAACCCTAACCCTAACCCTTACCTTTATGTGAATCGGCTTGCTTTAATTTAATTTTTATTAATTTTTATTTGAATTTTTCGATCTTTTTCGTCGCGCTGTGATGACGTCAAAGGCGCGATTTTGTCGATCGCGCTTTTGTCGTCCGCGCTTTTGACGGGTCACGCATTTGTCAATGGGCCATTAAGGACTGAGCCAGAGAAACATAGGCAGTTAACAGACTTACTCTTAATAGCTCCCCCCACCTTTGTCAAGGGGCCATTAAGGCTTGAGCCAGAGAAACATAGGCAGTTAACAGACTCACTCTTAATAGCTCCCCCCACCTTTGTCAATGGGCCATTAAGGCTTGAGCCAGAGAAACATAGGCAGTTAACAGACTTACTCTTAATAGCTCCCCCCCACCTTTGTCAATGGGCCATTAAGGCTTGAGCCAGAGAAACATAGGCAGTTAACAGACTTACTCTTAATAGCTCCCCCCACCTTTGTCAAGGGGCCATTAAGGCTTGAACCAGAGAAACATAGGCAGTTAACAGACTCACTCTTAATAGCTCCCCCACCTTTGTCAATGGGCCATTAAGGCTTGAGCCAGAGAAACATAGGCAGTTAACAGACTTACTCTTAATAGCTCCCCCCCACCTTTGTCAATGGGCCATTAAGGCTTGAGCCAGAGAAACATAGGCAGTTAACAGACTTACTCTTAATAGCTCCCCCCACCTTTGTCAATGGGCCATTAAGGCTTGAGCCAGAGAAACATAGGCAGTTAACAGACTCACTCTTAATAGCTCCTCCCCCACCTTTGTCAATGGGTCATTAAGGCCCGAGCCAGAGAAACATAGGCAGTTAACAGACTCACTTTTAATAGCTCCCCCCCACCTTTGTCAATGGGCCATTAAGGCCTGAGCCAGAGAAACATAGGCAGTTAACAGACTCACTCTTAATAGCTCCTCCCCCACCTTTGTCAATGGGCCATTAAGGTCTGAGCCAGAGAAACATAGGCAGTTAACAGACTCCACTCTTAATAGCTCCCCCCCACCTTTGTCAATTAAGGCCTGAGCCAGTCTATTCTACATAACAAAGATCTACCTCCTTCAGGCAGAGCCATAATAGGAATTGCCCAAAGCCCTTTCATTACATCATCACCCAGCAAGAGTCAACCAAGCCTGGGACTCAAAAGGCAATCTATGAAGGTTACCCCTGCATTGACCCATGACAAACAATCAGAACACAAGCTCGAATTCAAAAGCCCAGAGAGGTCTTAAAACCCAGGCACTCATGTGATCCTGTCCACCATTAAACCATCTTTCCAAACATTGTTTTCCACTGTCTTTCTTTCTCCCCACTTGGAACTGAACCCAGATGGACATTTCTTCCAACAGGGGAGCTGTCCTCCACTAACGCTGCGGGTGCACAGAAGACCATAGAATCACAAGGATGGAAGGGGCCTCAGAGGTCATCTAGACGAAGCAAAGGGAGCGGTTTGAAAGGAAAGGAAAGCAGCTTCAGGACGATGCTCAAGAAAGGATTCCAGATGGGGAGAGCAGCTAAGGAGTGGGATTGTCTGCCTAGAGTGGTGTTTCTCAGTCTTGGAAATTTTAAGAGGAGTGGACTTCCGCTCCCAGAATTCCCCAGCCACATCATGTGATCAAAATCAGGACGCTTAGCCATTGACTCGCATTTATGATGGTCGCCGCGCCTGGGGAAGCCAGATTCACTTAACAGCCAGGTTAGTAGCTGAACAACTGCAGGGATTGACTTAACAATTGTGGTAAGAAGAGTTGTAAAATGGGGCAAAACTCGCTTAACAAATGTCTCACTTAACAACAGAAATTTTGGGCTCCATTGAGGTAAGTCAAGGATTACTTGTAAAAAAGTATGAAGGCTAAAGATCAATGGCTTCATTCACGGTTCTTCCTTGTTAACCAAATAACTTATTAACAAAATAATCAATTACTCCTGGATTCACAGCTAACTTTTGACCACCATCTCTCAGCTGTGACCAGGGGGGCATTTGCCCAGGTTCGCCTGGTGCGCCAGTTGCGGCCCTACCTGAACCGGGAGGCACTCACAACAGTCACTCGAGCCCTTGTGATCTCTAGGCTGGAATACTGTAATGTGCTCTACATGGGGCTGCCCTTGAAGAGCATCCGAAGACTACAGCTAGTCCAGAATGCGGCCGCGCGAGTGATCGTGGGCGCACCACGGTTCGCCCACATAACACCGATCCTCCGTGAGCTGCACTGGCTACCTGTTGGTCTCCGGGTGCACTTCAAGGTCCTACTCACCACCTATAAAGCGCTCCATGGTAGTGGATCTGGCTATTTGAGAGACCGCCTTCTGCCAATTACCTCCCTGCGTCCCATCAGATCGCATAGAGTTGGCCTCCTCCGTATTCCATCCGCCAGTCAGTGCCGACTGGCGACTACTCGGAGGAGAGCCTTCTCTGTCGCGGCTCCGACACTATGGAACAATCTCCCCGTGGAGATTCGTACCCTCACCACCGTCCAGGCCTTCCGCACAGCCCTCAAGAACTGGCTAACCCGTCAGGCCTGGGGATAATCTTATTTCGCCCCTCCCGAATGCTGAGTGAATGTTGAGTTTTATTGTCTATTTACTTTGTGCACATTTCTTTTTTCGTATTGTCCTACATTCCCCTTCCTTTTTGATTGTAAGCCGCCCTGAGTCCCCTCAGGGAAAAGGGCGGCCTATAAATAAATAAAACAAAACAAAAAACAAAAACAAACAATTAATAAACACCAACCTTCTGGAACCTTCCTCTGTGAGTGCAAGGACCTGTGAAGAGGAAACAAACAGGAGTGAATAGATATACAAGGAGCAGTCTACAAAATACAAATTGTTATCTTTTGAGAGCTGAATGCAATGAAATTTCATTTTACTGTATGCTGATTAGTGTACATTTAAAGTGACAATAAAGTATGCTATTTTTTCTATCCTGAATTCTATTCTATTCTAGTCGATTCAATTCTATTCTAACTGATATTTCTGTTCTATTCTATTCTGAAGTCTATCCTATCCTATCCTACCCTATCCTGAATTCTATTCTATTCTGAAATTCTATTCTATTCTATTCTATTCTATTCTATTCTATTCTGAATTCTATTCTATCCTATCCTATCCTGAATTCTATCCTATTCTATTCTATTTTGAATTTCTATTCTATTCTATTCTGAATTCAATTCAATTCAATTATTTTCTATTCTATTCTGAATTCTGTTCTATTCTATTCTGAATTCTATTCTGTTCCTATTCTGTTTATATTCTGTTCTATCCTATCCTACCCTATCCTGAATTCTATTCTATTCTGAAATTCTATTCTATATTCTATTCTATCCTATCCTATCCTATCCTATCCTGAATTCTGTTCTGAATTCTATTCTGAATTCTATTCTGAATTCTACCCTGAATTCTATTCTATTCTATTCTGAATTTCTATTCTATTCTATTCTATTCTGAATTCAATTCAATTCTATTCTATTCTGAATTCTATTCTGTTCCTATTCTGTTTCTATTCTGTTCTGTCCTATCCTATCCTATCCTATCCTATCCTATCCTATCCTATCCTATCCTATCCTATCCTATCCTATCCTATCCAGAATTCTATCCTGAATTATATTTTGAATTCTATTCTATTCTATTCTATTCCATTCCATTCCATTCCATTCTAGTTGCTCTGGAAGACCAGTAGGGGGCAGCCTCCTCTTAAAAAACTTTTTTTTTTTGGCCAAATCTGAGCATTATACAACAGCCACAGGTTGCGAAGAGGAGGTGCTAACAGGGAACCCCCAAACGTTACACACACCCTTGCTAACAGCGTGAGATTTGCAACCGAAGCCATAAGGGGAGTGGTGGGTGCCTGAAGCCCTGAAGGTAGCCTTTCACTTCCGACCACCCATTTAGTGACCGTTTGAAGTTACGATGGCACTGGAAAAAGTGACTTACGACCATGTTTCACACTTATGACCATTGCTGCCTATGTCGCAGGTCAGATGATGAAAATTCAGACGCTCGGCCATGGGCTCACATTTATGACAGCCACAGGGTCTCGGGGCGTCCTCCCGGGGAAGCCAGATTCACTTAACAACCACGTGACTCCCTGAACCGCTGCAGTGATTCACTTAACAATGGCGGCCAAAAGGTCGTAAAATGGGGCAAAATCTGCAGAACAACTGTCTCGCTTAGCAACCAAAATTTGGGGCTCCAAAGGGGAGGGAGGCAGACCGTACCTGACAGCGGCATAAACTGATCGGTGGTTGGGGTGCCCACTCACGCCTCTGGCGTCGAAGGTTACAACCTAGATGGAAAGAACCAGAAAAAGGGACTGTGTGGTTTATTTATTTTTAAACTCAAGGGGAAGGCGTTTTCCACCTATCACAGAATTACACTATTACGAAGGAAAGAAGGAAGGAAGGAAGGAAGGAAGGAAGGAAGGAAGGAAGGAAGGAAGGAAGGAAGGAAGGAAGGAAGGACAAAAGGAAGGACAAAAGAAAGAGAAGGAAGGAAGGACAAAAGGAGGACAGAGGAGAAGGGAAGGAAGGAAGGAAGGAAAGAAGGAAGGACAAAAGGAGTACAGAGGAGAAGAGAAGGAAAGAAGGAAGGAAGGAAGGAAGGACAAAAGGAGGACAGAGAAGAAGAGAAGGAAGAAGGGAAGGAAGGAAGGACAAAAGGAAGGGAAAGAAGGAAGGACAAAAGGAGGACAGAGGAGAAGGGAAGGAAGGACAAAAGGAGGACAGAAAAGAACGGAAGGAAGGAAGGATAAAAGGAGGACAGAGAAGAAGGAAGGAAGGACAAAAAGAGGACAGAGAAGAAGGGAAGGAAGGAGGGAAGGAAGGAAGGACAAAAGGAAGGGAAAGAAGGAAGGACAAAAGGAGGACAGAGGGGAAGGAAGGAAGGACAAAAAGAGGACAGAGAAGAAGGGAAGGAAGGAAAGGAATGAAGAGGACAGGGAGGGGAGGGAGGGAGAGAGGAGGGAGGGAAGGAAGAGGAGAAAGGAAGGGATGGAGGAAGAGGGAAGACAAAGGTAGGGTATGGTAGAGGTGAGAAAAGGGAGGGAGAGAGGAAGGTAGGGGGGAGGGGAGGAGGAAGAAAAGAAGGGAGGGAGGGACAGAGGAGTTGCGGGAAGGATGTAGGGCAGGGGAGGGGAAGGAAGGAGAAAAAGGAAAGGGAAGAAGGAAGGAAACTGGGGAGCAGAGGGGAGGAGGAACGGAGGAGAAGAAAGCCAGTTTGACTTTTCTGACCCCCTTGCAACAGACATCCCCCCCCCCCCCAATGCAAGCCACCTTGAGTGGCATGGCCTCTTCCTCCGATGCCACCTTGAGGAGAAAACGTCCCTGGCATTTCCGGCTGGTCTGGTTTGACTTTGGGGGGGGGGGGCGAGGCCTTCCTTCGCAGCTGGCTGCACCTGAGCTGGACCACTACCAGGGGGGACCACCCAAACCCCCTTGTTTCCCCACAGCCCCTTCTTGGGGGTCTTTTGGCATGGACCCCCTTCTTACAGCTGCTCCAAGCAACAACCAAAGGGTTTGTGTGGGATATTGTTCTCGACTTATGACCACAATTGAGTCCAAAGTCTCTGTTGCTAAGCGAGACATTGGTCCGGTGAGCTTTGCACCATTTTGCAACGCGTCTCGTGACAGGTGTGAGGAGAATCCCAGCAGTCGTTAAGTGAGTCATGCGGTTGTTAAGCGAATCCGGCTTTCCCATAGATTCTGCTCGTCAGAAGTTCACGAAAAAGGAGATCATGTGACCCTGAGAGACACAGCGACTGTCGTAAATTTAAGTCAGTTGCCAAGCATTTGAATGTATATAAACTCCAGGACTGTGGGGATGGCACAACAGTCGTAAGTGTGAAAAAACGGTCGTAAGTCCCTCTTTTTCCGTGCCATTGTAACTTCGAGCGGTCACTAAACGAACTGTTGTAAGTCGAGGACTACTTGTAACTTTGCTATCGACCCTTTCATTTAAGAGTCGGGGCACCTGTGGTGGCCCAAGCACTCCGCCAGCGAAAACGGGAGCTCCGTTTCCGCTGGCAGAAGGTTGCCGGAGGCCGTCGCAGCCGACAACAGAGCTCAGGTGGGCCCTACCCAGCCCTCCTGACAGTGATGGGTTACTGCCGATTTGGACCGGGCGTGGCCTGGAGCAGCTGAGAGCGTCCCGGTACAGTGGCTCATTTGGATCTTCCCGCCCGCGCTCTATAGCTGTATTTATGCTGAAAGACACAGTGTGCACGTTCGGACCGCGTGCGGTGCCTGCGCAAGCCCCAACAAGCAGCTGGTTGTTGCAAGGGCAATGGATTGTGCATGCGTGTGCAGCGCACGTCAGGCCTGTGCACGAACAGACTGAGATCAGCATACCGGTAGCAGAGATGTTAGAAATGGGATTCAGCCGGTTCTGGCCAGTTCTGGAGAACCGGTAACGGAAATTTTGAGTAGTTCGGAGAACCGGCAAATACCCCTTCTGGCTGGCCCCGCCCCATCTGTTCTCTGCCACCCCCGAGTCCCAGCTGACCGGAAGGGAATGGGGATTTTGCAGTATCCTTCCCCTGCCAAGCCCGCCAAGCCACGCCCGCCAAGCCAAGCCACACCCAGCAAGCCACACCCACAGAACCAGTAGTAAAAAAATTTCAATCCCACCCCTGAGAAGGATCCTTCACTGTTCCCAGGGCAGCCCCGAGGGCCTTGATTTTGACACTCCTGATTTAAGACCTTTGTGGGTCTGTAAAGCAAAGAAAACTTGAAGTCAGGGAGAAATACTTAAAATACTAAATTACCAAATCAATGTGGTGGGTTTCGATGTGTGAGAGGATTAGCTCTGTGAGGAGAGGGACGTCCCACTCGGCAGACGGATGATCTGGAAGCTTCCTAAGGAAGGAAGGGAGGAGGGAAGGGGGGAGGGAGGGAGGGAAAAAAGAGAGGAAGGAAGGAAGGGAAAAGAGAGAAAGAAAGGAAGGGAAAAGAGAGGAAGGAAGGACAGAAGGAAGGACGGAGGGAAGGAAGGAAGTGGAAGTGGAAGAAAAGAAGGGAAAAGAGACAGGAAGGAAGGGAAAAGAGAGAAAGGAAGGAAGGAAAAGAGAGGAAGGACGGAAGGAAGGACGAAGGGAAGAAAAGAAGGAAGGGAAAGAGGAAGAAAGGAAGGGAAGAGAGGAAGGAAGGAAGGAAGGAAGGAAAGAAGAAAGGAAGGATGGAAGGAAGGAAGGAAGGAAGGGTAAAGGGAGAGGAAGGAAGGAAGGGAAAAGAGGAAAGAAGGAAGGAAAGGAAAAGGGAGGAAGGAAAGGAAAAAAGAGAGCAAGGAAGTAAGGAAGGGAAAAGAGATAAAAGAAAGGAAGGGAAAAGAGAGGAAGGAAGGACAGAAGGATGGAAGGAAGGAAGGGAAAGAGGAAGAAAAGAATGGGAAAGAAAGAGGAATGAATGAAAGAAGGAACGAAGGGAAAAGGGAGAGGAAAGAAGGAAGGAAAGGAAAAGAGGAAAGAAGGAAGGAAGGAAAGGAAAAGAGAGGAAGGAAAGGAAAAAAAAGAGGAATGAAAAAAGGAAGGAAGGAAGGAAGGAAATAAATAACCAACAAAAGTGAAATTCGAATTCTAAAAACAAACCATACAATCACATCTAGTCCAACCCTACATCATTTCTGACAGATGCCAATCTTTTCTGCTGAGCACCTGGCAGAAGATCCGTGGCTGGCATGGGTCAAGGTCACGGGAGGCCGGTGGAAAGAGACAGCGGGGAGGCCGAGGATCAAATGAAATCCTTCTGACCTCAACGGCGGGACAACAATCAACGCAAAAAGAGCCTCCCGTCGCCTGTCGAGTTAAAACTAGGTTAAACTGTGTGTTTTTTTCCTAAGCGCCAATGATTTTTAAAAGGGGCCACTAAAAGATACGGATAAGTCCTCAACTTACGGCCGTGCTAAGCAAGAAAGTAGCGCGGTGTTTTTTCTTCCCGTTTGATTAGCTTTCTTCCCACGACTGTTAAGTGAATCACGGTTGTTAAGTTAGTCATGAGGTTGTTAAGTGAATTTGCTTCCCCGTTGATTTTCCTGGTCAGAAGATGGCAAAAGGGGATCACGTAAGCCCGGGACCGTCATTTATATGAGTCAGTTGCCAAGTGTCTTAATTTTGATCACCTAACCATATGGGGGGTGGGTACCGTAATGCTCCTAAGTGTGAAAAACGGGGGTAACTCACTTTTTTCAGTGCCGTCGTAACTTCGAGTGGCCACTAAACAAATAGTTGTAACTCAAAGACGGCCTATACATTAGTCTGGATTTTTAAATTGTATTGATATTGGCTGCAGCAACAGAATCGGAAAAGTCTAAATTCTAGGGATTCAGGACAGAACAAACCTGAGCTTCTTTCTCGCTGGGGGATTATGGGAGTGGAAGTCCTTCCCTCTTAAAGCATTGCTGGCTGGGGGATTATGGGAGTGGAAGTCCTCCCCTCTTAAAGCCTGCTGGCTGGGGGATTCTGGGAGTGGAAGTCCTCCCCTCTTAAAGCATTGCTGGCTGGGGGATTCTGGGAGATTCTGGGAGTGGAAGCCCACCCCTCTTAAAGCATTGCTGGCTGGGGGATTCTGGGAGATTCTGGGAGTGGAAGCCCACCCCTCTTAAAGCATTGCTGGCTGGGGGATTCTGGGAGATTCTGGGAGTGGAAGCCCACCCCCCTTAAAGCATTGCTGGCTGGGGGATTCTGGGAGTGGAAGTCCTCCCCTCTTAAAGCATTCCTAGCTGGGGAATTCTGGGAGATTCTGGGAGTGGAAGCCCACCCCTCTTAAAGCATGCTGGATGGGGGATTCTGGGAGTGGAAGCCCACCCCTCTTAAAGCCTGCTGGCTGGGGGATTCTGGGAGTAGAAATCCACCCTCTTAAAGTCCCCCAGGCTGAATACTCTTTCTTCCATCCCATGCACCACTTCCACCCTCCCTCTCTGCCTGCCTTGGAGCATAGGTGTGTTTTCCAGCTCGCTTCAACGCAAACTTCTGGCAGCCCTGTGGCTGTGCCTCCCTTCCCATGCTCTGGAATAACCCCGGGTGCAGCTCTGGAATGCAATGCGCGGCAGCGCACCCTGGCATACCACAGCCTGTGCACTCTGGCCTAAATAAAACAAAACTGCCTTTTGCGGGGAGGCGAGATCCAGTTTTCTCCCCTGCCGTTGTTTACATGAGTCAGAAGAAAGGCGGAGGGGAAGGATAATCGCTCGTGGGGGAGCAAATCCCTCGCCCAGTAGACAAGATTTGAGAACAGGAAAACTGACTTTGAGCCTTGACAAAGGAAACCTTTCAATATTGTTAGTCCTTGACTTATGACCATTCATTTAGCGACCATTCGGAGTTACGACCGTCATGGGATCCAAGTTCATAGGCTTGGCAACTGGCATGTACTTGTGACGGTTGCAGAGTCCCCTTTCCCGACCTTCCGACCGCCAATACGGAAGCCAGATTCACTTAACAACCGCGTGACTAACTTAAGAACGGCGGCGATTCACTTAACAACCGTGACGAGAAACCTTTCTCCAGCGTGTCTACGGAGATCATTCTAGATCGTGCTTGTCCTACAAAATGCTTTTCCAAAAGGCAACTGGATTTTCTTGGGGTTTCTTGTTTTTTCCCCCTTTTTAAAACCTTTTTGCATATTTTTTCAAATAGGGTTAACAATATTTTATTTCTATTAAAATGTATGATACACAGAATATGATGATTGGCATAAAAATAACACATTGAAAGCTGGGACAAGTCACGGGAGCTCACTCCGTTACTCGGCGCTAGGGATTCGAACCGCCAAACTACCGATCTTTCTGATGGAGGATTATAAATCAAATAGGAAAATTATGGAAGATTATAATTTAACATAAATGCTTGCATTATTATTATTATTATTAGAATTATGCCAGCTTGCTAAATATAACAAATATGTTTTTTAATAATATTTTATTTGTTTTAAAAAGGGATGGCATTCAGAATAGGGTTGATTGACATAAAAATAACACATTGAAATATTGAATAACTAAATAATGAAAGCTTATAATTTAACATAGGTAAAGGTAAAGGTTCCCCTTGCACATCTGTGCTAGTCGTTCCCGACTCTAGGGGGCGGTGCTCAGCTCTGTTTCAAAGCCAAAGAGCCAGCGCTGTCCGAAGACGTCTCCGTGGTCATGTGGCTGGCATGACTCAACGCCGAAGGCGCATGGAACGCTGTTCCCTTCCCACCAAAGGTGGCTCCTATTTTTCTACTTGCATTTTTTACCTGCTTTCGAACTGCTAGGTTGGCAGAAGCTGGGACAAGTCACGGGAGCTCACTCCGTTACGTGGCGCTAGGGGTTCAAACCACCGAACTGCCGACCTTTCTGATCGACAAGCCTCAGCGTCTTGGCCACTGAGCCACCGTGTCCCTCAACTTAACATAAATACGTGTATTATTATTAGAATTATACAAGCTCGTTCAGTGAAACAAATATGATTAATGCTCTTTTATTTAGATCAAAACGTACGACACTCAGCATTTGTAAAAAGTAAAAACAAAAAAGTTGGGGTGGTTGGAGTTAAAAGAAAAAAAAAAAAATTCTTTTTCGCTTCTCATCCAAGAAGCCGGAAAACAGAGAAAGCTTCTTGGATGAAGAGCAAAACATTTATTAAAAAAATTAAAAAGCCCAGGAAAATCCAGTTGCGTTTTGGGAAAATGCCTTTGGGACATTTGCAAAGCTTGGCTGTAGTAACAACGGCTGGGTTTCCTTGGCAGGGCTGCCTCTGTGGGAACTGGGCTAAACCACCAAATTTTATTCCAATTTCTTTTTTCCATTTTCCACCTCTAAAAACACAACCCGTCTCAACGGAGAGAGTTGCCAACCCTCCAAACCTCCAGGAATCATTGGCAAGGAAAGCCGCCGAGATGGTTTGTCGATTCCCGTGGGATTTGCTTCTTGGAAGCAGTGTTTGCGTGCTTCCGTAAATAAGGACCGTCTGGGATTTGCTTAGCTGTGGAAAGGACAGAGAAACTGACTTGCCCTCTGTCTGATGTCTTTTTTTTTTTTTTTTGGCCTGCGCTGGAAAAATAAAAGCTATTAAATCAAATCTGGGAGGAAAAAACAAAACAGCGCTAAGAAAACCAGGATTTGACCTTGGGAAAATAATGTTTCTAAACATAGGAGCGTCCTGGAACTCATAATAGCAATAGCAATAGTTCAGAAATTTAATAAACTGAACTGAATAGCAATAGCAGTTAGACTTATATACCGCTTCATAGGGCTTTCAGCCCTCTCTAAGCGGTTTACAGAGTCAGCATATCGCCCCCAACAACAATCCGGGTCCTCATTTCACCCACCTCGGAAGGATGGAAGGCTGAGTCAACCTTGAGCCGGTGAGATTTGAACTGCCGAACTGCAGAACTGCAGTCAGCTGAAGTAGCCTGCAGTGCTGCACTCTAACCACTGCGCTATCGGCTCTTAATAAGGATAATAAATCCTTAGCATATAGATTTAAAGCCGGCCCTGCTTGCAACTATATGTAAAAGAATAAAAATGGGGAAAAACTTTTTTTTTAAAGGAGAGAACCAACCTAGAAATAAGGAAGAATTTACAGACAGTGAGAACAATTAACTTGCCACCAGATGACTTGCGAGTGGATGTTTTTGAGTGGATGTTGTGAGTGGATGTTTTTAAAGAAAAGATTGAACAATCATTTGTCTGGAATAACATAGGGTCTCATGCTTGAGCAGGGGGTTGGACTAGAAGACCTCCAAGGTCCCTTCCGTTATTCTACTATAATAAAGGGTTTGGGGACTAAATGAAGGAGCTAGCTATGTCTACCCTATCAAAGAGAAGGGGGGGGGGGGGGACAGGATAACAGTCTTCCAGTATTTGAGGAGCTGCCCCAAAGAAGAGGGAGTCAAGCTATTCTCCAAAGGACTTGAGGTTAGGACATGAAGCAATGGATGGAAACTAACCAAGGAGAGAGGTTACCTGGAATTAAGGAGAAATTTCCTGACAGCGAGAACACTTAACAGTCCTTGACCTACAATAGTTCCTTTAGCGACCGTCTGAAGTTACAACGGCACTCAAGAAAGTCACTTATGACTGTTTTCCACCTGTTAGACTTGCAACATGATTACAGCCATGTGACCCAAATTGGGACACTTGGCGACTGGCTCATATTTATGACGGTGGCAGTGATCCTCTTTTGCGGAGGAAGGTCAGCGGGGAAGCAGGATTCACTCAACAACCCTGTAACTAACTTAACAACTGCAGCGATTCGCTTAACGACCTGCGGCAAGAAAGGTAGCAAAACGGGGCACAACCCACCGAAGAACTGTCTTGCTTCGCGGTGGAAATCTTGGGGTGCCCACTGTGGCCGTAAGTCGAGGACTACCCGTCGTCAACTATCGGGGATGGTGTAGTGATGAAGGGTCGGACTAGATGACCTTTTAGGTCCCTTTCAGCTCGTATGAGTCTATGACTTTTTGCATAACCCAACAATGGTAGTTTTGGGGTGTTTTTTTTTTAGAAAATTACCTGTGATCCAGGACGGTTACATTGGAAGGAGGGATCCCTAAAACGTCGCAGCTTTCTATCAGTTCCGCTTTGCGAATCTCTCCCTGCTGATAATAATTCCCTGTGAATGATAAAAGAGATTAAAGTCATGTTCTCACTTAAGGCTTTCCAAATGAACGAAGCCGACTCCTTGTCCCGATAAATCCCCTTTTTTATCTATTTTTAAAGGGAATTCCTCTCCAGCAAAGTCCCGGCCAACAGTCTTTCAAGAGATTTCACAACTACGGACTTTTATCAGGCTTGGAGAGCTGCCAGGCCGATATCTTCCAAACTCCACGCTGTAGCAGCAATTACTTGGCAAGGAGTCAGGAATGGATCTTCACTCGAATGAATGGAACTCCTGCAAACTCCACTCCCCTCTCGCTCCTCTTTATTCCCTATGGGAGGGGCCATTCACCGTCCACCTGTGGCTTCACTCCCGAGTTTTGTCTGGCAACTCTGCGCATGCGCACACTGGGAACAGGCTCCAGCTGTTCTTCTGCCTCACTGATCTCCGACTCTGAAGGCAGCTGATAACTATCGGACGGCCCTGGCCCCCTCTCTGCCCCCGACACAGAACCCTCATCCGAGCCTTCCCCAGACTCCAGGACTGGCCCAGTTTCCTCCCCAACCCTCCTCACTGTCCGAATCTGCTGCCAGCTCTGCTGCCTGTTGGCAGGCCTCCGTTTCACATTTATTTATTTACCTTTTTTTTTTTAGCAATAGCAATAGCAGTTAGGCTTATATACCGCTTCATAGGGCTTTCAGCCCTCTCTAAGCGGTTTACAGAGTCAGCATATCGCCCCCACAGTCTGGGTCCTCATTTCACCCAGATAGATAGGTAGGTAGGTAGGTAGGTAGGTAGGTAGGTAGGTAGATAGATAGATAGATAGATAGATAGATAGATAGATAGATAGATAGATAGATAGATAGATAGATAGATGATGGATGATAGGTAGAGAGACAGAGAAAGACAGATGGCTGATAGATAGGATAAGAAGATTAGATAGATAGATAGATAGATAGATAGATAGATAGATAGATAGATAGATAGATAGCAATAGCAGTTAGACTTATATACCGCTTCATAGGGCTTTCAGCCCTCTCTAAGCGGTTTACAGAGTCAGCATTTCGCCCCCACAGTCTGGGTCCTCATTTCACGCACCTCGGAAGGATGGAAGGCTGAGTCAACCTTTGAGCCGGTGAGATTTGAACCGCGGAACTGCAGATAACAGTCAGCTGAAGTGGCCTGCAGTTCTGCACCCTAACCACTGCGCCACCTCGGCTCTATCGTATGTATTTTTGGCACATACATTCCCCTCCACCTCAGAAAAAAAAAATTAAAGTCACCGAGAAATCAAAAGAGGAAGAGGTTAATGAATAACACAATACGAGTCCACGTAATAGAATCTGTGCTGGAAAAGTATAAAAGTTGATGTATTTTTCTTTTACTGGCTAAGTTTTATAACTTTTCCCCCCCCCCGTTTTGCCGTTTTGAGGGCAGTGGTGGAGAATTAGAGGCAGTCCTTGACTTACAACAGTTCACTTAAGTCACCATTTGAAGATACAACAGCACTGAAAAAAAGTGACCTTTTTCACACTTACGACCATTGCGACATCTCTGTAGTCACGTGAATCAAAATTTAGACGCTTGGCAACGGGTTCATTTTTATGACGGTTGTCGCAGTGCCTCCCAGGGTAGCGTGATCCCCTCCTGACCAGCAAAGGCAATGGGGAAGCCGGATTCACTTAACAACCACGTGACTAACTTAACAACTGCAAAACCCGCTTAACAACGGTGGTTAGAAAAGTCGTAAAACGGGGCAAAACTCACTTAACAAACGTCTCACTTAACAACATGCATTTTGGGCTCCGTTGTGGTGGTAATGCAAGGTCTCTACCTGTAATGATGATAATGGCAATAATCACAATAGGACTACGAGTTCAAAAGATGCACACCCTCTGATGGATTTGGATTGATTGGGGATGCTTACCAAGTCAGCATTGACTCTTAGCAATTGAATAGCAGTTAGCAGTTAGACTTATATACCGCTTCATAGGGCTTTCAGCCCTCTCTAAGCGGTTTACAGAGTCAGCATATTGCCCCCACAATTTGGGTCCTCATTTTACCCACCTCGGAAGGATGGAAGGCTGAGTCAACCTTGAGCCGGTGAGATTTGAACCGCCGAACTTCAGCTAGCAGTCAGCTGAAGTGGCCTGCAGTACTGCACTCTAACCACTGCACCACCTCGGCTCAGGTAATACAGGTAATCCTCGACTTGCGACCACAGTGGAGCCCACCCTTTCTGTTGCTCAACAAGGTAGTTGTTAAGTGAGCCTTGTCCCATTTTACGACCGTTCTAGCCACCGTTGTTAAGCGAGTTTTGCAGTTGTTAAGTTAGTGGTTGCTAAGTCGATCTGGCTTCCCCATTGACTTTTGCTTGCCCGAAGGTCGCCCAAGGACACTGCAACAGTCATAAGTCCATGCCAGTTGCCAAGCTTCTAACATTTGGTCATGTGACCAAATGGGCGATGTCCCAAGTCACTTAAGTCGGGGTTTTTTTCAGTGCTGTTGTAACTTCAAACAGTCACTAAACCAGTGTTTCTCAACCTTGGCGACTTTAAGTCCTGTGGACTTCAACTCCCAGAATCCCCCAGCCAGCACAGCTGTGCTGGCTGGGGGATTCTGGGAGTTGAAGTCCACAGGACTTAAAGTCGCCAAGGTTGAGAAACACTGAGCTAAACAAATGGTTGTAAGTCAAGGATTAAGAAGAATAAATAATAGTATAGCAATACCAAAATCACTGCTAAGCATCCTGCACTGTCTCTCTATTCCTGCAAAGAAAACGTGTGGATTTATCATGCTTTTATCTCCCCAGTTTTTATCCTGCCTTTGAGGAATACAAGGCCCTCCCTCCTTCACTTTTCTCCAGACAACAACCCTGCCAGGTAGGATGGTCTGGAAAGAGGCAAATGAAAGGGAAGTGGAGAGATGAAGGGAAAGAGAGAAGTGGAACAGAGCGGAACAGAGCGGAGGGAAGAAGAGGCAGGAGAAAGAAGGAGAGGGAAATAAAGAGGGGAAAAGAGAGAAAGAAATGGATGAGGGGAGAGGAGTAGGAGAGAGGGAAGGAGAGAGAAGTGGAGAGAGAAGAGGGGAGAGGAGAAGAGGAAAAGGGAGGAGAAGGGAGGAGAGAGAGAAATATATAGAATGCTATGGTACAATTATGAAAATAATGCCTATATAACTATAACAGACAACATTATGTATTTAAAAGAGATTATAAATGTATGATTAAGAGAATATTGGTTATAATCAGAGTGTATAAAGCAATGTACTCTTAAAAAGGACTGGATACATCTCTTGCAAAACTGCAAATGTGATGTATTATAAAGAAAAAATGTACAATACAAATATTTATTTTTAAAAAAAGACTAGTTCCAAGGTTATGTATTAAGATTCCACAGGTGAGCGGGGACTTGCACCTCCCCAGTCCTACTCTAGCATTTTTAACTTTTATTTATTTGTTTATTCTGTTGGGGAAAATTTGATGATTTTTGAGGGGAGGGACTTTTATTTTCTTTTCTCTCCTTTTCCCATCACGTCTTTTTAGGCCATAAGCCTCTCAATAAAGCAATTTCTGCTTGGTTTTTATGCCCATTTTGCAGACAGGGAAAACTGAGGCTGAGTGACGTCACACTCAACGGCCAACCTTTATTAGTTCGGGCAATACAGGCTACAGATGGGCGGAGCTCTTTGGAAGGTCGAAGCCAGATGACGTCAGAGCGCCTGCCCCTTACGTGCGGCAATGGCGTGAGCGCGTTCAGCCCCGCGCGCAAAGTGGGCGTTCCGAGACCGCGGTTGCTAGGCAACTCCGCAGCGCTCTTTTTTTTTTCCTCCCCCTCCCCTCCCTCACCTGTGGAGCCGCAGAGCAGCCATAGGCTGGCCGGCTTCAAGGCGAGGATGGTGGGGGCGAAGAACATCGCTTCGTCATCAGGGTGAGCCGTCACGAAGAGGACGCGGGTGGCCTGGACGTCGCGTCGCACCATCGCTGACTCCTCCGGTCCGTCTGAGAAAAGTGTCCGGTGGTCCGGCCGCCGCCACTTCCTCAGGCCGTGGTAGCGCTGCAGCCACCAACGGGAAAGGAGCCATAGCAAAAGAACGGCAAGAAGGAAAAGGAACGGGGCGTTCGTCGCCATTGTAACGCAGGAAATGTGGGGAATAAGAGGAAAGGACCAAGAAAGTCCGGATGGAAACTTGAACTGCAAAGAATGGTTCCGCCTCTCATTCTTTTAGAGAAAATGGTATTTTCTTGGTATTTCCAAGCTGGCTTGTAAAACCGTTGTAGGAAACCAAAAGGTTGTCAAATCTAGGATAACATCCAACTTATTTTTCATCTGAAGGCCTTTGGGTTGGTTCTGCATTCAATACAAATGCTTCAATTCCTGCAGCTCCAGCATCCTTTTCACTATCCTGCATCCTTTTCACTATCTCAGTTTTGCTCCCTTCCAATTTATTCGCCGAAGGGGAGAAAACACACATGGCAAAACTCCTCAGAGACGTTAAAGTACATTGGATTCTCTCGTACAGAGTGAAGTTTGGCTTTGCAAAGTGTTACTTGATTTTGGGTTGCTGTGGTGTAGGAAGTTATCACCCAGCCCTCTCCCAGAAAAATGAAATATCCTAGGAAATAGTGAAAAGGCAGAATATTTCTCTGGATAAAAAAAGGCAGAATATTTCTCTGGGGAAAAAAAGAAACATGTTTTTAAAAGACAGAATAGCTGCCTGTAGCTTCCTGCCCATCCCCACTTTGTCAGTGGGCCATTAAGAAGGCTGAGCTAGTCCACTTTACATAATAAAGACTTCTCCACTTCGGATACAGGGGAATGGGATTAAAGCATGATAATATTGGCCCCAACTGACCACATGGCATCTGAGAACTCATCCAAACCTGGATTCAAAACACAGCCTAGAGAGTAGCCCCCTGCATGGCACCATGGGAGTCTGACAACCAATCAGAATACATTTCTTACACAGGAACAGGAAACAGAGAGGTGGGACTGAACAGGTGATAAAAAGCCTAGCAAGCCCCTCCCTCAGCCCTTCTCTTCTTCTCCACCAACGTTGAAAGGGGAAAAAAACCCCCAGTAACTCCCCAGCTTTAATCTCCAGCAAATTTCCTGAATATATGGCTATTTATCCATTGTCAACTTAATAATTTATCCAGGTTTTCTAGATTCCACTGATGAAAGAAATGTCCTTCTGGGTTTGGCTCCAAGTGGGGAAAAAGACACTGGAGACATGGAGGCTGCTTGGAAAGACGGTTTATTGGAGGACAGGACCACGTGGCTTCAGCTCCTGAACAGAAAAGGTGATCCTTTGGGTTAATTGCGAATGGAAGTGGGTGGAGAAACAACCTGGAATTAAAGAGAAATTTCCTGTCAGAACAATGAACCAGTGGAACAGCTTCCCACCAGAAGTTGTGGGTGTTCCATCCCTGGAGGTTTTGAAGAAGAGACTGGACAGTCACTCCTCTGAAATGGTACAGGGTCTCCTGCTTGAGCAAGGGGCTGGACTAGAAGACCTCCAAGGTCCCTTTCAGCTCTATTTTGATTGAAAACTGACCTTCCTAAATACCCATCGACAAATCCTGGACACGGCCTCTATCACCCTCTGTACATTGGGCACAAAGCCAGGTTAAAATCAGTACAGTGGGAGCTAAGCAAATCTCAGTTGAAATGAGGTTTCAGAGTGGGCTTCATGCAGAGGTGGTATACAGCAGGTTCTGATCAGTTCTGGAGAACCAGTAGCGGAAATTTTAAGTAGTTTGAATAACCGGCAAATACCACCTCTGGCTGGCCACGCCCCATCTATTCTCTGCCTCCCAAGTCCCAGCTGATCAGGAGGAAATGGGGATTCTGCAGTATCCTTCCCCTGCCATGCCCGCCAAGTCACGCCCATAGAACCAGTAGTAAAAAAAATGGAATCCCACCACCGGTGGAAACTAATCAAGGAGAGAAGCAACTTAGAACTAAGGAGAAATTTCCTGACAGTTAGAACAATTAATCAGTGGAACAGAAGTTGCCTCCAGAAGTTGTGAATGCCCCAACACTGGAAGTCTTTAAGAAAATGTTGGAGAGCCATTTGTCTGAAGTGGTGTAAGGTTTCCTGCCTGAGCAGGGGGTAGGACTAGAAGACCTCCAAGGTCCCTTCCAACTCTCTTATTCTATTCTGTTCTATTCTATTCTATTCTATTCTATTCTATTCTATCATTTGTAAAGACTTGAGGCTTCGGCAGGAAAACCAGCCCTGCTTTCTGCCTTTGTTAAGATTTTTCTCCTTTGGGGGAAATATAATATTCTGCCTCTTTTAATATCCCGCAAATATTCCCCAAAGGGAAATCGAAACTACTTTTTTGTGCAGTCTGGTGAGAGCCACAGGCCTTTCCAAGCTCATGGAATGAAATTTGATGCCATGCAGCCTGCCAAGCCAGGGACTGTTACTAAAGCAATTTGTTTTGAATGTAATTGGACAATTAAAAGATACCTAGGAGAAAGGTGGGGAGGAGAAGGGAGAAGTTAACCAGATGCTTTTGGGTGCAAAACTTCAGATCCGGCTTTGCTTTGGTGTAACCACTTGGCTTTAGTAAACTGTACTTTTGTTAACAGTGAATCAAGAGTCTTTCCTAACTGAGTTGAGAGGGCTTGGTGAAAACTGATCAGAGATATTCAGACAGCTGCACAATATTTGGTTTTAAGGCTATGCTTACCAAACAGAGGACATATCCCATTTTATTCTATTTATTACCTTTTTTTATCCCACTTTATTAAATTATTTGAAGTAGTGAGAACATAGCGTGACCCGTCAAAACCGCAGTCCACTAAAGCGCGCCCGATCAAAGCGCGTATGTGATGTCATCAGCAGCGCGACAAATAAAATTAAAAATAAATTAAATTAAAATTAAATTAAAGCAAGCCGATTCACATAAAGGTAAGGGTTAGGGTTAGGGTTAGGTTTAGGGTTACGTTAAGCGTTAGGGTTAGGTTTAGGGTTAGGTTAAGGGTTAGCGTTAGGTTTAGGGTTAGGTTTGGGGGGGTTAGGTTTAGATTTACGCGTTAATTTTAAGTTTACCGCTCAGAGCGTTCCGTTTTCATCGCGCTGTGATGACGTCGCGTACGCGCTTTCGTCAAGCGCGCTTTAGTCTACCGCGGATTTGTGGTGGAACCCGAACATAGTAATTCTCTTTCCTCTTATGTCCCTGAAAACAACAAGCTTGTGAGGAGGTTAGTTGGGCTGAGAGTGTGTGACTGGCCTAAAAGTCACCCAGCCAGCTTTCACAACTAGGCCAGGGCTAGAACTCACCGTCTCCTGGTCATTGGCCTAAAATCATGCAGCTAGCTTTCATGAATCATATGGAACTAGAACTCACTTGTCCTCTGGTGCTTGGCCCAAATTCACCCAGGTGGTTTTCATGTCAGGACTAGAACTCACCATCTCCTGGTCTCTGGAGCAGCACCTTACCCACTAGGCGAGACTGCCTCTCATTTCCTTTTGTCAGGATATCCGATTACCCTACCTTGGAGTGACCAGCAGCATGTAAAAAGTCTTCAAATAAATTTTATATTTAAACAGTGTCTCCAGAAAATGGAAAACAGCTTCAGATATTTGGGTGTTTTTTTTAAATGTCCAGGGATAATGTTTTAAGACTTGGTAAAATTTTTGTAAAGATTGCATAATAAGGACCTTTTCCTAAATTAAGCACAAATGGAGAATGTCCTTTCTAGCACAGAACAGAAATTTAACTGGCAAATCCTTAATTCCCCTTCCTCTTTGTTTGCAAATCAACAGATAATAAGAGCAGTATAAATTTGGCTGCATGGAAAAAAAAACTTTCTGGGAATTGAAGGTTAGTCATGCATTGGTTATATAAATTTTGGAAGTTTGCCAGTGAGAGGAATCCTGTACATAACTTAACACAAAATATATCTTTGTAGGATTTTACATAAATATATAGATAGGATTGGTTGGACAATTATTTATTTCAAAAGTAATGATGCCCTACTGATTTAAAAGGTAAGCATAACAACATTGTGAAGAGATCTGCAAATCACAACTGGATTCTTAATAAGACATTTACTTGGAAGGGAACACTGTTAAAATCAGGATGCTTTCATTCTAAGTAACCCTACTTAACACCAGATGGCCAAATACCTTTCCATTTATGTTGAATAAATCCAGATGTCCTGTCCAGAACAAGAATGTGGAAGTCTGTGAATGCTCAAATTAAAAAATAAAAAAGACCTTGAAAAATGCAGCAGCTTTTAGGGGCTATGAATCATTTAAAGGAATACATAAAATTATAGTAAGAGTTGGGACTTTGGGATCATTTGGCCCAATATTTACAAATTTGGCAACTTTAAGAGGGGTGGGCTTCAACTCTCAGAATTTCCCACCAGTATAATTACCCCAACAAGCACAGTAGCTGGGGAATTTTGGGAGTTGAAGGCTGCCTATCTTAAGGCATGCTGGCTGGGGAATTCTGGGAGTGGAAACCCGCCCCTCTTAAAGCCTGCTGGCTGGGGGATTCTGGGAGTGGAAGTCCGCTCCTGTTAAAGCATGGCTGGCTGGGGAATTCTGGGAGTGGAAGTCCACCCATCTTAAAGCAGGCTGGCTGGGGAATTCTGGGAGTGGAAGTCCTCCCCTCTTAAAGCATTATGACTGAGGAATTCTGGGAGTGGAAGTCCTCCTCTCTTAAAGCATTCTGACTGAGGAATTCTGGGAGTGGAAGTCCTCCCCTCTTAAAGCATTCTGACTGAGGAATTCTGGGAGTGGAAGTCCTCCCCTCTTAAAGCAGGCTGGCTGGGGAATTCTGGGAGTGGAAGTCCACCCCTCTTAAACCCTCCTGGCTGGGGGATTCTGGGAATTAAAGTCTACTTATCTAATTTAAACAATTTAGTTGTATTTATTTTGTACAATGACAAATGCTATACATATATATGTGTGTGTATCCATGTGTATTAAACTTGAGATAAATACATTAGTGGTAGAAAAAATACATTGATCCATCAGTGTCTGCAATGGAAAATGCTACAAAGTCTATGTATTTCCTTGTTCGCAGTTTGAATAAGCTCCAATTAACATACCATGTAGGGCCAAAGCAGTGAATCCACACTTAGCCAGAACAATGTGGTATATAAATAGGCATTGCTTTTAAGGAAAATTGTTAAATCAGCAGATGATGGATATTTACCCTGCAAAAAGATTAATTTAGAGAGCATTTTCTCCCATGGAATCATTGGTGGGATTCAAACCTTTTTACTACCTGTTCTGTGGGCGTGGCTTCGTGGGTGTGGCAGGGGAAGAAGGATAATGCAAAATCCCCATTTCCTCCCCATCCACTGGGACTCAGGGGGGCAGAGAATAGTGGTGAGGCCAAAGTGGGTCCCTACCAGTTTGGACTGGTTCGGCCGAAATGGTAGTGGTTTAGCAGCCTGGGCCACTAGAACCGGCAGCGACCCCGGCCTGCCACGCCCCCGAACTGGTTCTCCTATGTGGTAGCCATCCTGTTTTTTCGTTCTTTGCATGCACAGAACAATTGTAAATGCACATGTGCGCAGAGCGCGTGCCTGGCGTGCATGGGAGCAAAACTAGCACGCGTGTGCAAACTTTTTGCATGCACTGAAGCGGGAACAACCCATCCCTGGGGCTAGGCCAGTCAGAGGTGGTATTTACTGGTTCTCCGAACTACTCAAGATTTCCACTACCAGTTCTCCAGAACTGGTCAGAACCTGCTGAATACCACCTCTGGTCCACTATAAGCTCCTTGGTCCTATTGGTGTTAAGGACCAAGTTATGGTCTCCACCAGTGGTGGGATTCAAATACTTTAACAACCTGTTCTCTGCCCTAATGATCAGCTGTGTGGGTGTGGCTCAATGGTCATGTGACTGGGTGGGTGTGGCCAACTCAACATCACTCATGTCGATGGGCGCTTCGCCTTAGCTGTGACAATGTACTAAGAGTTAACCGGAGAGGCAGTTTCTGTAAGCAGGGCAATAAAGATTAGGCTAGAAACAACACCAGGATGTTTCCTTCCTGCCTTCCTTACAGGATTAGCCCTGTAAAGTGGGAAAAAACAAAATGGGATTTCTTCCAACAACTGGTTCTTCGAACTGCTTAGAAAGTTACCAACCGGTTCTCCCGAATAGGTGCGAACTGGCTGAATCCCACCACTGGTCTCCACATCACAAAAGCAATGATCCACCTTAAGATTGTAAAAGTATCCTGCATCTAAAAGGTTTGAAAAAGAGCAGTTTCTATTGGATTGAGCCATTCAAAGGTCCATTTTAATATCACCTGCCAGTGTTTTTTTTTTAAGGCCACAACTGCAAGTAATTTGAATGCTAATTTGAAAAAAAAAATGTGTAGCATGCATAACACTGCGGGCATGAAGCTGCTTGTTTGTGGGTAAACTGTTGGCTTCATTTGGGCTTCTCTGCAGGCCGTGGATGTTGCACCCAAATATATGTGGTTGGAGCTGAATGATGAGTTCGTATTACACATACACACATTAATTGTGCAATGCAAATTGTTTAAATGTCATCGTAGAAGAGCCTAACTATTTTCCTACTCTGTTGTTGTAGGCTGTCGATGAAAACAACTGAAGATTCATAGAGTTCAATAATGATAATCACATTTCCTATCCTGGTAAACCAAGGATGTCCAGCGTTGATAACTTTATGACATAGGGGCTTTAACTCCCAGAATTCCCCAGAAAGCCTGCCTTAAGAGGAGAGGACTTCCAGAATTCCCCAGCCAGCCTGCTTTAAGATGGGTGGGCTTCCACTCCCAGAATCCCCCAGCCAGCCTGCTTTAAGAGGGGTGGACTTCCACTCCCAGAATCCCCCAGCCAGCCTGCTTTAAGAGGGGTGGACTTCCACTCCCAGAATCCCCCAGCCAGCATGCTTTAAGAGGGGTGGACTTCCACTCCCAGAATCCCCCAGCCAGCATGCTTTAAGAGGGGAGGGCGTCCACTCCCAGAATCCCCCAGCCAGCAATGCTTTAAGAAGGGTGGACTTCCACTCCCAGAATTCCCCAGCCAGCAATGCTTTAAGAAGGGCGGACTTCAACTACCAGAATCCCCCAGCCAGCAATGCTTTAAGAGGGGAGGGCTTCCACTCCCAGAATCCCCCAGCCAGCATGCTTTAAGAGGGGTGGACTTCCACTCCCAGAATCCCCCAGCCAGCAATGCTTTAAGAGGGGTGGACTTCCACTCCCAGAATCCCCCAGCCAGCAATGCTTTAAGAGGGGAGGGCTTCCACTCCCAGAATCCCCCAGCCAGCAATGCTTTAAGATGGGTGGACTTCCACTCCCAGAATTCCCCAGCCAGCCTGCTTTAAGAGGGATGGGCTTCCACTCCCAGAATCCCCCAGCCAGCAATGCTTTAAGAAGGGTGGACTTCCACTCCCAGAATTCCCCAGCCAGCAATGCTTTAAGAAGGGCGGACTTCAACTCCCAGAATTCTCCAGATTTCCCGGGGATTTCTGGAAATTGAAGTCCACAGATATTTACTTTGCCAAAATGTACAATACTGTATTCCTTGGCAATTATAGTTGGTTGAAGACCTCGCGTTTTGGCTACAGAGTAGCTTAGTGTGTGAAACTTGCCAATATTTTTATTTTATTTATTTGGCTTGCCAAGCATGTACAAGATACCATGGTTATGTACCTAATATGGTTAAGAGTGAAGCCAAAATCCTTTGCAAGTTGCTAACCCAAAGCAACCCAAATAATTAACGTTGTGCACAAGAGTTTTTGCTGAATTCCAATTAAGGGCCAATTAAATGAAATTGCCCCTTAATTCCAGGAGACTTTGCCCCGCCCCTTTCCTTGCCTTGATTTCTTAAGTAACTTCAGGTAAGAATGCCATGTTCTAATTGGTTGCAAGGGAGGGGCACTGATTTCCCGCCCTCCAATGGGATTGGGGAGGGCTACTCACCGTTCCTGCGCTCTGATTGGACGTGACGTCACCCTCGGGAAGAGCCGGAAGTATCCAGCCCATAGATTTAGAAAAGTGAAGAGAATTTTCTCTTGCTGTGAAACAGATGCAAAGACTACAGAAAAAGCCATTTTTTTGGTTTATTATCTCGGGGAATAGAAATCAGAGCCTCCATGGATTTAAAGAGGTCCAGCAACAGTTGCAATATTTTTTTTCTAGAAAGAATCTTATTTCTAGTCGATTGTATAGCAAAGAGTTATTTTAATTCGTTTTTTAAAAAAGTCTTCCTTTATTTTGATTGCCAGATGTAGTTGAATAATAATATCTGGCATGGTTTTAAAAATAATGATCAGCAAAAGCAAAAACAACTCTTCAATGTAGAGCTGGCAAGCGTGGGAAAATGAAGTGAATTTTGCAAAAAGCAAGTTTTCTCAAGAATCATGTCGCAATATCTTTCGCACATATCCTTCTATACTTTTCCTATGTCTATAATCTACCATGTTCCTTTACAAAGCCCCCCTCCCTTATCGCCTTCACCTCAGAGGCCGCCTGAACTGCTTCCTCCCATTGGCTGGTTGCTCGGGGCCACGCCCCTCCCCTTTTGCATCCCTATTGGCCGGCGCTCCTCTCCGGCTCTTTTTCCACCCACCCCCGCCCCCACGAAAGCGTCCCCACCGTTCGCTTACTTGCTGCCGTACGGTCCTGGAAGGGGTGTAGTGAATTTTCCTACGTCGAATCGGGTTCCCGCGCTTCCAAATGGAATTCATTCTCACCGTTCCCTCTCCAGAGAGTTAACAAAGGGCGAGAGCCACCCGGATGGGGCGGACGGGAGAATTTCTAAGCGCTTGCCGCGGGTGAGTAGGGGGAAAGGGCGTCGGCGGTGCTGCCAGGACCCGCTGCGCGAGGGGCGAGGGGAGAGCGGGGCGGGGCCTGGGGGAAGCCGGAGGGAGGGGGCTCGGAGGGAGGGGGGGGAGCCAAGATGGCGGCGGCTGAGGAGGAGGAGGTCTCGCGGCCGCCGCTGCCACCGACGCCGCCAAGGAATTGCAGGATGAGGTGAGGCCCGGCCGGGCCCGGAGAGGCTCCTTCCCGGGAGCGGCACTTCCGGGCGCTCGGGGGGGTGGGGGGCGAGAAGGAAAAGGGGGGGCGGAAGAGGCGGGGGGCGAGGCCGGCTTTTGGGGGGGGGCAATATGACAGGTCGAGGAGGGGGGGCGAAGGGGGGGGGACCCTCCGCTCGAGCCTTGCCGAGACGCCGGACTACACCACCCATCGCTCTCCGCCAAGCCTGGTTCTGTGGGCACGTGCGCCGGGACTATACCTCCCATCGTCCACAGCAGCAGCCCCTCCCCCTTTGTATTGGTTTCCCCTCCCCCTCCCCCCCATATCTGTATGCTTTTGACACCCAACCCTATGTTCCTTGTATCTCTTTCCCCGGCCTTGTGTTTTGTTCCTGGGATTACAATTCCCATCGTCCCCAACCTCACACTCCCCCCCCTCCCAGAACGTCCATAGATATAGAGTTTGGGGAGGATGGGATCCCATCATCCCCAACTCCATATATCTGCCCCCCCCCATCCCTCCACCTGACTGCTTCGCTTGCAATTCCCATCCTGGTGCTGGGCGGTCCACAATCATCCGGGTGCCAGATCCCATCATCCCCAACCCCTATCCTTATTCCCCCCCCTTTTTTTGGTAGCTTTGAGATAGTTCCCATCATCCCCGCCACTGCACTTTTCCAGCCTTGAGTGCTCCTCCATGGGTAGGATGCCACAGCTTCAAATGCCCATCGTCCCCTGCCCTGCATGTTTAATCGGCGACAGCGCCCATCATCCCCAGCCAGCCTGAGTTCCTCTGCTCGTGGTGTCAGAATCGCAACCTCAGAATTAGCTCTTGGCGTTTCCTCTCTTGTTCTGATTGTAATGAACAGCCTCAGGCTGGTTGGCACGAACGGGGTGCTTGCTGGGGATGATGGATCTTAGAGTCTTTATGGAGGTGACCAGTGTTTAGATTGCAGTCTGGAAGAGAGAATAAGTGGCTGGTGTAGGAGCAGGGAAGTTTGGCTCTGTCCATCCTTATTTATTTACCGGTATTTGCAATCCTACCTTTATTATTTTTACAAATAAGGCAGAGGATATATCCAACACCCCTTCCTCCTCCTATTTTCTCAACAACAACAACAACAACAAAAATAACAGCAACAACCACCCTGTGAGGTGGTTGGGCTGAGCAAGAGGGACTGGTCCAAGGTCACCCAGCTGGCTGTCATGTCTAAGGCAGGACTAGAACTCACTTTCACCTGGTGATTGGCCCAAAGTTCCCTAATTGGTTTTTATGCCTAAGGCAGGACTAGAACTCACTTTCACCTGGTGATTGGCCCAAAGTTCCCTAATTGGTTTTTATGCCTAAGGCAGGACTAGAACTCACTTTCACCTGGTGATTGGCTCAAAGTTCCCTAATTGGCTTTTATGCCTAAGGCAGGACTAGAACTCATTTCACCTGGTGATTGGCCCAAAGTTCCCTAATTAGCTTTCATGCCTAAGGCAGGACTAGAACTCACTTTCACCTGGTGATTGGCCCAAAGTTCCCTAATTGGTTTTTATGCCTAAGGCAGGACTAGAACTCATTTCACCTGGTGATTGGCCCAAAGTTCCCTAATTAGCTTTCATGCCTAAGGCAGGACTAGAACTCACTTTCACCTGGTGATTATGTTTATGTTTTATGTTTTATTGCAAATTTATATGCCGCCCTTTTCCCTGAGGGGACTCAGGGCGGCTTACAGCAATAAAGGGAAGGGGGTGCAAGACAAAACTTAAAAAGAAAAAAAATCGTGATTAAAGGAAATTGGTCATAAAAACACAACATTCACTCAACATTCGGGCGGGGTGAGAGTAATCCTATCCCCAGGCCTGACGGGATAGCCAGTTCTTGAGGGCTGTGCGGAAGGCCTGGACTGTGGTGAGGGTACGGATCTCCACGGGGAGGTTGTTCCATAATGTCGGAGCTGCAACTGAGAAGGCTCTCCTCCGCGTAGTCGCCAGTCGGCACTGACTGGCGGATGGAATTCGGAGGAGGCCTACTCTGTGCGATCTGATGGGACGCAGGGAGGTAATTGGCAGGAGGCGGTCTCTCAAATAGTCAGATCCACTACCATGGAGCGCTTTATAGGTGGTAAGTAAGACCTTGAAGTGCACCCGACGATCAACAGGTAGCCAGCGCAGCTCACGGAGGATTGGTGTTATATGGGCGAACCGTGGTGCGCCCATGATCACTCGCGCGGCCGCGTTCTGGACTAGCTGAAGTCGCCGGATGCTCTTCAAGGGCAGCCCCATGTAGAGCACATTGCAGTATTCCAGCCTAGAGATCACAAGGGCTCGAGTGACTGTTGTGAGAGCCTCCCGGTTCAGGTAGGGCCGCAACTGGCGCACCAGGCGAACCTGGGCAAATGCCCCCCTGGTCACAGCCGACAGATGGTGGTCAAAACTCAGCTGTGGATCCAGGAGGACTCCCAAGTTGCGGACCCTATCTGAGGGGAATAAATTTTGCCCCCCCCAGCCTGATTGATGGAACGTTAACCAAATTTTTGGGAGGAAAACACAACAGCCACTCGGTCTTTTCCGGGTTGAGTACCAGTTTGTTAGCTCTCATCCAGTCTTTAACAGCCTCAAGGCCCCGGTTCATCACGTCCACCGCTTCATTGAGTTGGCACGGGGCGGACAGATACAACTGCGTATCGTCCGCATATTGATGGTACTTAATCCCGTGCCTCCGAATGATCTCGCCCAGCGGTTTCATGTATATGTTAAATAGCAGGGGGGACAGAACCGAACCCTGCGGCACCCCATAGGTTAGGGGCCTCGGGGACGATCTCTCCCTCCCCACCAACACCGACTGCGACCTGTCCGAGAGGTAGGAGGAGAACCACTGTAAAACAGTGCCGCCCACCCCCACCTCCCGCAGTCGTCGCAGAAGGATACCATGGTCGATGGTATCGAAAGCCGCTGAGAGGTCAAGGAGAACCAGGATGGACGCATAGCCTCCATCTCTGGCTCTCCAGAGATCATCGGTCAATGCGACCAAAGCGGTTTCAGTGCTGTAACCGGGCCTGAAGCCAGACTGGAAGGGGTCAAGATAGTTAGCTTCCTCCAAGGTACGCTGAAGCTGTAAGGCCACCACCTTCTCAACAACCTTCCCCAGAAAGGGGAGGTTGGAGACTGGACGATAGTTGTTAAGAACTGCTGGATCCAAGGACGGTTTCTTCAGGATTGGCTCAAAGTTCCCTAATTGGCTTTTATGCCTAAGGCAGGACTAGAACTCATTTCACCTGGTGATTGGCCCAAAGTTCCCTAATTAGCTTTCATGCCTAAGGCAGGACTAGAACTCACTTTCACCTGGTGATTGGCCCAAAGTTCCCTAATTGGTTTTTATGCCTAAGGCAGGACTAGAACCTCACTTTCACCTGGTGATTGGCCCAAAGTTCCCTAATTGGCTTTCATGCCTAAGGGAGGACTAGAACTCACCTTCACCTGGTGATTGGCCCAAAGTTCCCTAATTGGCTTTTATGCCTAAGGCAAGACTAGAACTCACCTTCACCTGGTGATTGGCCCAAAGTTCCCTAATTGGCTTTTATGCCCAAGGCAGGACTAGAACTCACTTTCACCTGGTGATTGGCCCAAAGTTTCTTAATTGGCTTTTATGCCCAAGGCAGGACTAGAACTCACTTTCACCTGGTGATTGGCCCAAAGTTCCCTAATTGGCTTTTATGCCTAAGGCAGGACTAGAACTCACTTTCACCTGGTGATTGGCCCAAAGTTCCCTAATTGTCTTTTATGCCCAAGGCAGGACTAGAACTCACTTTCACCTGGTGATTGGCCCAAAGTTCCCTAATTGGTTTTTATGCCTAAGGCAGGACTAGAACTCATTTCACCTGGTGATTGGCCCAAAGTTCCCTAATTAGCTTTCATGCCTAAGGCAGGACTAGAACTCACTTTCACCTGGTGATTGGCTCAAAGTTCCCTAATTGGCTTTTATGCCTAAGGCAGGACTAGAACTCATTTCACCTGGTGATTGGCCCAAAGTTCCCTAATTAGCTTTCATGCCTAAGGCAGGACTAGAACTCACTTTCACCTGGTGATTGGCCCAAAGTTCCCTAATTGGTTTTTATGCCTAAGGCAGGACTAGAACTCATTTCACCTGGTGATTGGCCCAAAGTTCCCTAATTAGCTTTCATGCCTAAGGCAGGACTAGAACTCACTTTCACCTGGTGATTGGCTCAAAGTTCCCTAATTGGCTTTTATGCCTAAGGCAGGACTAGAACTCATTTCACCTGGTGATTGGCCCAAAGTTCCCTAATTAGCTTTCATGCCTAAGGCAGGACTAGAACTCACTTTCACCTGGTGATTGGCCCAAAGTTCCCTAATTGGTTTTTATGCCTAAGGCAGGACTAGAACCTCACTTTCACCTGGTGATTGGCCCAAAGTTCCCTAATTGGCTTTCATGCCTAAGGGAGGACTAGAACTCACCTTCACCTGGTGATTGGCCCAAAGTTCCCTAATTGGCTTTTATGCCTAAGGCAAGACTAGAACTCACCTTCACCTGGTGATTGGCCCAAAGTTCCCTAATTGGCTTTTATGCCCAAGGCAGGACTAGAACTCACTTTCACCTGGTGATTGGCCCAAAGTTTCTTAATTGGCTTTTATGCCCAAGGCAGGACTAGAACTCACTTTCACCTGGTGATTGGCCCAAAGTTCCCTAATTGGCTTTTATGCCTAAGGCAGGACTAGAACTCACTTTCACCTGGTGATTGGCCCAAAGTTCCCTAATTGTCTTTTATGCCCAAGGCAGGACTAGAACTCACTTTCACCTGGTGATTGGCCCAAAGTTTCTTAATTGGCTTTTATGCCCAAGGCAGGACTAGAACTCACTTTCACCTGGTGATTGGCCCAAAGTCCCCTAATTGGCTTTTATGCCTCAGGCAGGACTAGAACTCCCAGTCTCCTGGTGATTGGCCAAAGTCACCTAGCCGGCTTTCCTTCTAAGGCACAACTAGGGCTCCCCATCTCCTGCTTTCTAGCGTGGTGCGTTAACCACTAGACCAAATTTTAGGCCTGGGGGGCTTTGGGCCAGCCCCTCCCTCTCAACCCAAGAGTTACTATGGCCTAGCATAGCAAATAATGATAATTAGTGTAAATATACACAAATTGTCATGTGCCCAAATGTTGATGCTGTTATCTTGGGGGGTGTTGTGATGGTTGAAAGGGCAAGTAGTGGTTATAAGTAATTCCCCCCACCCCACCCCAAGCATTGTTGTAACTTAAAACTGTCGCTAAGTGAATGCCTGTAACTCGAGGATGGCCTTTAAATCTAACCGGAAAAAGGGAGAGCCAAAACAGAAATCATGCAATAGTCTTAGATTTTTTTTAAAAGTGCATTTACAAGTCATCCTCGACTTACGACCAGCATTGAGCCCAATGTTGTTAAGCAAGACACTTTGTTAAGCGAGTTTTGCTTCGTTTTACGATCGGTCTTAGCCAGAGTTGTTCAAGGAATCACGACAGTAACATGGTTGTTAAGTGAATCTCCCTCTCCCCCTTAACGTTGCTTGTCAGAAGGTCACAAAAGAGAATCACTTAACCCCGGGACACCGCGACCATCATAAATATGAACCAGTTGCCATGTGTCTGAATTTTGATCACGTGAGCAAAAGCCCTAAGTGGATATATTGCCACGAATAGGCGGCAATATAAATTTCCTAAAATAAAATAAAGCGTGAAAATGGTTCAGTCAGTTTTCTGTACTGTTGTAAATTTGAACGGTCACTAAATAAACTGTTATAAGCCAAGGACTAAGCAGAGTAATGGAGTTGGGAGGGGCCTTGGAGGTCTTCTAGTCCAACCCCCTGCTCAAGCAGGAGACCCTGTACAATTTGAGACAATTGCCTGTCCAATCTCTTCTTAAAAACCTCCAGTGAAGGAAGACCCACAACTTCTGGAGGCAACTTCTGTTCCACTGGTTCATTGTTCTCACTGTCAGGAAGTTTCTCCTCAGTTCTAAGTTACTTCTCTTCTTGATTAGTTTCCACCCATTGCTTCTTGTTCTGCCCTCAGGTGCCTTGGAGAATAGCTTGACTCCCTCTTCATTGGGGCAACCCCTGAGATATTGGAAGACTGCTATCCTGTCTCCCCTGGTCCTTCTTTTCATTAAACTAGACATCCCCAGTTCCTGCAACCGTTCTTCATCTGTTTTGGTCTCCAGGCCTTTCATCATATTAGTTGCTCTTCTCTTCTTAAAAATCTCTAGTGATTTTCTAGCACCTACAACCTCTGGTGGCAAGCAGTTCCGCTGGTTAATTGTCCTCACTGTCAGGAAGTTTTTCCTTAATTCCAGGTTGCTTCTCTCCTTCATTAATTTCCATCCATTGTTTCTTGTCCTGCCCTCAGGTGCTTTGGAAAATAGGGTGACTCCCTTTTCTTTGAGCCCCTCAAATATTGGAAGACAGCTATCGTGTCACCCCGGTTCTCCCCCCCCCCCCCCATTAAATTAGAACATACTCAAAGCAGCCTACCTCCCTTCCCTCCTGGATCCCATTCTATGTCTCTGCAACTTGCAAGAATTGGGGAAGTGGAGCTGGGAAAACGCTGGCGATGGGACAGATTTGATGTGAAAACAGGCTGGGAATGGCTGACCAAGGGAGTGAATGAAGAAGGAGGGAAAGATTATTGTTTCATCTGCGGGTGTATTGATTTCTTTCCAGTTTTGTGCGAAAGCTGCATTGAGTATATGAATTATTATTATGCATTGAAGTTGTTTATCCATTTTTAAAAAAATCTAATAGTCCTAATAAGAATGCTTCTGCTTTTAGTTCTATTTTTTTGCTCTGTAATTTCTTCCAGCCATTTCTGAATTTTGCACCACTATTTCCTTGTGATGGGGCACGTCCACCACATATAGTAGAATGTTCCAGACTTGTGGCTACCTCTCCAACAATTGGGGGATAAATTTGAGTACATTTTGGGCAATCTCACTGGGGGAATATGCCATCTATAAAACATTTTATAGAGGCTTTCTTCGTAAGCTACTGCCGTCGTAAATTTATAATTTATTTCCCCTAGTTTATCCCATTTTTTTAAACTCTATATTATGGCCAAAATTTCTTCCCCAGCTAATCATTGTCTCCTTTACTGTCTCTTCCTCCATTTTATATCTTGGAGAAGAAAATTATATAATATGGGATGGATGGAAGGTCAGGAGTAAGTAGCTTTGCTAGAGGTTGTGTAACTGCAGGTAGTCCTCAACTTATGACCACAGTGGAGCCCAAAATGTTTGCTGCTAAGTGATCCCCAGGCTGACAGCAGGACCTGGGAGGCTGGCAAAATATCCTGGAGGAAAAAATAGGGTTGTCCATTTCTGAATTCTTAACTGGAAAAAAATGCCAGGGGAGCCTTCTTTCAATCCTAGGAGCTCAGCGGCTGTTTTACTGGGATGGCATTTTGCGTAGAATTAGTCCTTGACCCACAAACCATTTGTTTAGCTTACTTTATTGTCATTGCACATTGTGCAACAAAATTAAATGCCACCTTCAGTGCAAATTATAACTGTAAAATTAAAAAAAAAAACATAGAGACACATCCTTCACATTCTATACAATTGAATTGAAAACCCGATATTGCATTAATATTGCCCTATACCCGTAGAATTCAATATGGTTACTGCCCTGGGAGAGAAGCTGTTTTTCAGCCTATCTGTCCTTGTTTTTTATTGTCCTGTACCGGCTGCCAGATGGTAATAGTTAAAAAAAAAAAGGGTGCTCAGGATGAGATGCAACTTTAAGAAAGTTTTGAACTTTCTAAAGGCAGCTGGAGCTCTAAAGCTCTTCCAAGGAGGGGAGGGGGCAACCCATGATCCTCTGGGCCAGTGTTTCTCAACGTTGGCGACTTTAAGTCCTGTGGACTTCAACTCCCAGAATCCCCCAGCCAGCACAGCTGGCTGGGGGATTCTGGGAGTTGAAGTCCACAGGACTTAAAGGTGCCAAGGTTGAGAAACACTGCTCTGGGCAATAATGATGTTGATCCTCTGGAGCGCTGTCCTATCTGCCCCTGTGCAATTGGCGAACCAGACACAGGCGCAGTGAGTTAAAGTACTCTCTATGGTGCAGCGGTAGAAGGTCACCAGCAGTTTTCCATTCAATTGCTTCCTGAGAAGACTCAGGTCGTATAATCTCCGCTGGGCCCTTTTGACCAGGGCTTGACCATGTGAGCTCCCCAGGTCTCAGGTCCTCTTACAGCAACACCCAGAAACTTTAAAAGTGGCCACTTGCTCCACTCGGCCTCCATTGATAACCGAGGGCTGGATGTCCGATCTATTCCTTCTATAGTCCACTATAAGCTCCTCGGTCTTATTGGTGTTAAGGACCAAGTTATGGTCTCCACAACATGAAAGCAACCAGTCCATCTCATCTCGATAGGCAGACTCATCCTCCCCCCCCCCTCCACCCTCCGGAGGTAAGTCCCACCACCAAATGGTTTAGGGACTGTTTGCAGTTATGATGGCACTGAAAAAGTGGCGGCTGACAATTTTTCACACCAGTGATGGGTTGCAGGCGGTACACCCTAGTACCGGAGCCTGCCCGGAGCACCGGAAACCGTTCCGTTCCGGTGCTCCGGAGTGTCCACCCGCCCGCGCTCCTTACCGGTCTTTTAAGTCTTTGATGTTTCCACGCACTGCGTATACAGCGCCTGTGCACCGCTCCGCAGAGCAGCTGGAGCATCACGGAGGCTCGCGGAGATGCTAAGATGCGTGCGCTGCGCACGTACATGTGGACGCCGCCGTGCCCGTTCCAACTGTACCGGTTGGAACGGGATCCGGGAACCCACCACTGTTTCACACTTACCACCGTTGCAGCATCCCCTGATCCAATTTGGGACACTTGGCAGCTGTGTTGTATTAAAGATGGTCGGTGTGTCCCAGGGGACACGCGATCCCCTTTTGCAGGGATCTTCTGACCATCAAAAGTCCATGGGGGAGCCAGATTCGCTTAACAACCGTTTTGACAACCGAACGACTGCAGTGATTTGACTTAACAACTGTAGCAGGAAAGCTCGTAAAATGGGGCTGTTGCCAGGGTCATATCCTGTGCCCCCCCCCCAATAAGATCCAACTGGAAAATAACTCCTAGCGTGATTTTTTCAGGATGTTCATAGTATAAGCCCTACCCCCAAAATAAGCCCCAGTTAAGAACGTCAGCCAGACGGATGCATTTAGTACCGTATTTTCCCCAAAACAAGATCTAACCAGAAGATAAGTCCTAAAGCAATTTTTGGAGCAAAAAATTACCGTATTTTGCAGTGTATATGACGTACCGGAGTGTAAGACGCACCAAGATTTTGAAGAGGTAAATTAAAAAAAAAATTGCACTCTGCAGGCTTCTCAAACCCTCTGCACACCTTTTTGTGAAAAATGGGGGCATGCAGAGAGAGTGAGAGGCCTGCAAAGTGCTGCTTGGGGGGGGGGGAAGGGGGAAACAAGCAAAAAATGGCCTGTCTTTTTGTGAAAATGGGCCAGTTTTTGCCAAAAACAGGGCATGCATAGGCTTTGGGAGGCTTGTAGAGTGCTCCTGGGGGTGGCAAAAATGAGCAAAAAATGGCCCATTTCCCCCTCATTTCTTCCCTCCCCAGCCCCCAGGAGCACTCTGGAAGCCTCCTAAAGACTATGCACGTCCATTTTTGTGAAGGGGGCGGAGTTTCAGGAGACCAAAAATGCTGTATTCAGTGTATAAGATGCACCCACATTTTCACCCTCTTTTTTTGGGGGGGGGAAAGGTGTGTCTTGTGCTCTGAAAAATACGGTAATATGACCCAGTCTTATTTTCAAGGAAACACAGTAAATCACCTTTTTCAATGCTGTTGTAATTTCGAAGGGTCCCTAGGTGAATCGTCGTAAGTCGAGGACTCACTGTCGCCTTATCAGGGATAGGGACAGCATATAAATTCAATAAATGAATGAAAGAATGAATAAAGGCTGTAAAGAGGGCAGAGCATATATTATATATTTTAATTGGAAGCCTTGAACTGATGCCAGGTAAAATCCTACCCTGGACTGATTATTTTTAGTCTCATACGCACATTTGCAAGTATATATTCTCTTAGTTATTATTCTTATCACATTTTTAAACATTCGTTTTTCCATATAAAAAAATTAAAATATATGATCGGGATTGCTTGGTTTACCATCCCATACATCTGTTTTGTTTTACTGCCAACCTACTTTCCTTTCCTTTTCTCCCTCCTTCCTTTCTCTACTTTCCTCCTCTCCTTTCCCTTTCCTTCTTCCCTTTCCTCTCCCCTACTCCTCTCTACCTCTTCCCCTTCCTACTCTCTCTCCTCCTCTTCCTCTCCCTCCCAATCTTCCTCTCCTTTCTTCTTTCCCTCTCCTTCCCTCTCTTCTCCTCTCCTCTCCCTCTCTTCCTTTCCTCTTAGATTGCTGTGGTTACCTATTTTCCTCTTCCGTCTGGTGTATTTTCGGGATGGTTCTAACTTGATATTTGCCATTTTACATTCCCTTTTCCTCGTTATATTTTCCAATCTGTTTTTTTTACCTAGGTTTCATTCTTTGAACATGTGTATTAGTAGTTTACTACTTTTCTATTTCCTCCCCTCTTCCCCCCTTTTATATTTAATAGTGGGTTTCTATTTCTCCCCCTTGCTTTCTTTTCTATCTTATTCATATTCTTTCCCTAACCATCATAACATCTTCCCCATGTTTTGAAGTACACTGATGCCTCTATCCTTTATTCTCTATTCATTTCTGCACAGTCCAATTATTTATTTTTTATTATCTCTCCTTCCAAAGAAAGAGAGTGACCGAGAATTTTTTTTATTTAAAAAATATCCAATATCATCAATATCATTGCATGGACAGTGTGGTATCTGAGTATCGTTCATTTTGGTACAAAACCAATATTAATACAAATAAAAATTACTACATTACTTAGACAGAGTCTAGTTATATATATTTATTAATATCAGCACGTATTCCTTCATTTTTCAATTAATATTTACCACATCCTTCTAATAGTCATAACACTTTTCTTGGGTATATCTCATATCATCCTTTTTCAAAATCTAATCTTAACCTCTAGCATTCACTTTAAATATGTTATACAAAAACATGTATAACAATATTCCCCCTAATTCTATTTTTTTAATCTATTTAATCTATTCTAATTCTCAGTACAGCCCTTCTTCTTCTTCTTCTTCTTCTTCTTCTTCTTCTTCTTCTTCTTTTTCTTCTCTTCCTAAAGAGCCAAGGTGGCGCAGTGGTTAAATGCAGCACTGCAGGCTACTGCTAGATCAGCAGGTCAGCGGTTCAAATCTCACCGGCTCAGGGTTGACTCAGCCTTCCATCCTTCCGAGGTGGGTAAAATGAGGACCCGGATTGTTGTTGGGGGCAATATGCTGACTCTCTGTAAACCGCTTAGAGAGGCCTGAAAGGCCTATGAAGCGGTATATAAGTCTACTGCTATTGCTATTGCTATTGCTATTCCTTCTCTCTTTCTTTCTTTCTTTCGTCTTTCATCTCTTGCTTTCTTTTCTATCTTATTCATATTCTTTCTCTAACCCATCATAACATCTTCCTCATGTCTTGAAGTACACTCATGCCTCTTTATCCTTTATTCTCAGGGTTAACCAATTCATTTCTGCACACTCCAATTTTTTTATTATTATTATTATCTCTCCTTCCAAAGAGAGAGAGACTGACCGAGAAATCTTACACACCCGTCTGTAACATTAGCCTTCTGAGTGCAACAGCCTCCAGACGGAATTAAGGCTGGGGATGCAATTCAATCCAAGGCCGGGTGCAGCTCAGGGTCATGGGCCTTGTAATCCAGTGCATATGGAAGGCCCTCGGTTGTGGGGGTGGGAGGAAACTGCCTTAAGCCCTTGGCGCGGTTACCGCAAAAGAGATGACAGATGAAACACCGTTTGTAAAATACATATAGTCCTTGATTTACAACCATTTATTTAGTGACCCTTTGAAGTTACAGCAGCCCTGAAAAAAAGTGACCGTTTTCACACTTACGACCATGTGATCCAAATTCTGTGGTGAAAATTGACTCATATTTATGACGGTTGCAGCGTCCCGCGGTCACACGGTCCCCTTTTGCGTCCTTCTGGCACGCAAAGTCAACGGGGAAGCCAGATCTGCTTAACAGCCGTGAGACTAATTTCGCCACTGCAGCGATTCGCTTAACAACGATGTGCAGAAAGGTGTTAAAATGGAGTGAAACTCACTTAACCGCTGTCTCGCTTAGCAACAAAAGTTTGAGGCTCAGTTGTAAATGTAAATGTAAATGTTTATTACACTTGTATGCCGCCCTATTCCCGAGGGACTCAGTGCGGCTAACAAACAAGGTGTGTGTGGGGGGAATACAAACAACAAACAAAGACAAAAACAAATACAAAAACAAATTAAAAACAACGCAACAATTCGAGTGGGGCTGGGAACTCATCAGCCCCAGGCCTGCCGGAACAGCCAGGTCCTTGATAGCTTTGCGGAAAGCCTGAAGGGTGGAGAGGGTCTGGATCTCCATGGGGAGATCGTTCCAGAGGGCCGGAGCAGCCACAGAGAAGGCCCTCCCCCGAGGGGTCGACAGTCGACATTGGCTAGCGGATGGTATTCGGAGGAGGCCTAATCTGTGGGATCTAATCGGTCGTAGGGAGGTAATTGGCAAGAGGCGGTCTCTCAAGTTGTGGTTGTAAGTCGAGGACTACACTAAGAGTCAGAGCCGGCTACAATGCCTGTGAGGTGGGCGGATTCTGGCAAAGGGAAGTCCCCAGCGCCCATGTTCCTCAACCTGACGGGTCTGACTTCCTGGTTTGTCTGGAGGCAATTGTGCTTCTTTGAATCTTGCAAGTTTTTCGTCTTATGCCCTAAAAACGAAACCTCGACTGTCTGCTTAGTAAATGCACTTCTTTCCTTGTGAGTCCGTAGAGATTCTCAGTCCCCAAAAGGTCCTTTTTCAGGAGGCCACTGGACTTTCTGGACTTTTTTCTTTTGAAGACGTTTCGCTTCGCATCCAAGAAGCTTCTTCAGCTCTGAGAGGATGGTGGGGAAAGGAAAGGATTGATATTCCTTGCAGACAGCTGGTCATTTGCATCCTTTTAGAGGGTCCTTGAGGCCACTTGGAGGTTTCTCTGTGTCCTCAGAGTCACCTGAGTAGTGGAAATGGTTCCTGTAGTCTGCAATTTCCCCCCCTCTGGAAATCCATTCCTACTCCCACACCATTTAAAGCGTCTTCATCCCAAATCGTGTTGCTAAAAGTCTACATAGATTCTCCATCATCCAGGTCCTGGTTATCCCAAGGTGCTTTTCCAGGACTTTCTTGTTTTTTCTTTTGAAGATGTTCCGCTTCACATCCAAGAAGCTTCTTCAGCTCTGACTGAATAACAGGGAATGGAAGGGATTTCTACTCCTTGCAGACAGCTGGTCATTTGCATCCTTTTAAAAGGCTGTTGAGGCCACTTGGAGGTTTGTCTGCATCCTCAGGGTCACCTGAGTGGTGCAAATGGTTCCTGTAGTCTGCAATTTTTTCCCCTCTGGAAATCCATTCCTACTCCCACAACCGTTCAAAGTGTCTTCATCCCAAATTGTGTAGCTAAAAGCCTGGAGAGATTTTCAGTCACTCAGGTTGTGGTTGTCCCCAGAGCTTCTTCAGCTGAGTCAGGGTTGACTCAGCCTTCCATCCTTCCGAGGTGGGTGAAATGAGGACCCAGACTGTGGGGGCGATATGCTGACTTTGTAAACCGCTTAGAGAGGGCTGAAAGCCCTATGAAGCGGTATATAAGTCTAACTGCTATTGCTAACTGCTATTGCTATAGCTCTGGATGGTGGGGAATGGAAAGATTGATGCTCCTTGCAGACAACTGGTCATTTGCATCCTTTTAGAGGGCCGTTGAGACCACTTGGAGGTTTATCTCTGTCCTCAGAGTCACCTGAGTGGTGCAAATGGATGCAGAGCCTTCTTGGCTGCAGGATGATTTCTGCCCTGTGTCCTGCAGCCTCGAAGGCTCCACCCACCATTTGCACCACTCAGGTGACTCTGAGGACAGAGATAAACCTCCAAGTGGTCTCAACGGCTCTCTAAAAAAGGCGGCTTCCGGCGCAGCAAAATGAAAGTACAGTTCTGAATATAAAATATAAAAAACAGTTGAAGTTGCAGGAATGAAAGAGAAAAAAGAAATGTTAAGTAAGCTCTTCCTTCCTTAGTTGCAACTTTTCATAAATATTGAGGTTTGATGAAAATGCCTACCTCATCTTTTTTAATATAGCAGGAAAAAAGGGTATTTTGTTTTGTTTTGCTCAGTATCTATTATTATCTCCTGTTATTTCCTCTTCAAATTCAGAGGAACTTAGGCGGTGACTTTCATCTTTGTGTCACCTTTAGGATGTTTGAATTACTGTATTTTTTGGAGTATAAGATGCTCCGAAGTATAAGACGCATTTAGCTTTTGGGGAGGAAAACTAGGGGAAAATATCTACCTCTGCCTCCCAGCAATTTGCCTCCTTGCAACAAACAGCAAACAGCAAAGACAATATACACTGTTTGTAGTGTTACATTTCAGACTATACTTCTGCAGATGCTGTTAAAAGTGATGTGGCTTTCTGAAAGTATAGTTATTCTCTCTGCTATTTAAAAGGAAATACAATAGCACTGGGCCTCTTCAGATCAAGCATTTATTTTAAAAAGCTTCTTCGTTTTGTTAAACTGTCTAGAACAACAATAAAGCAGTCTTTAAAAAATAAGTCTAATAATTTGAACATTCTGTAGGCATTTATAGTTATTGACTTACCTCCTTGCAGCAAACAGCAAACAGCCTGATTAGCACGAGAAAAAAAAAATCTGCTTCTGCCTCCCAGCAATTTGCCTCCTGGAGCAAACAGCCAGTTTCACTTTCAGTTTCAGTTTAACCCTCCCGATCATCAGCTGTTTCAGGCTGCAGGGATTGCTGTAGCCTATTGGAGCCTCCGCAAGCCCCATTTTCCCGTTTGCTGCAAGGAGGCAAATTGCTGGGAGGCAGAGGCCAAAGGGTGGGGGACGGGCGGGTGGAGCTACCGTATATAAGACGCACCCAAATTTTCACCCTCTTTTAGGTGGGGGGGAAGGTGCGTCTTATACTCCGAAAAATACGGTATGTAACTGAGCTGCAGAGGTGAGTTGCTATCGGTTCTCAACGGTTCGGGAAATGGAAATTGTGACTGGGTGGCCCAACTGGTAGGGATGACAGGCTGGCCATGCCACCGAACAAGGTGGCATGGTTTTTTTCCCCCGGACATTTTTAATGTTCTGCGCGTATGCAGACCTATTTATAGGCAACTTGCAAGCAAATTGCGGGCACACCAAATCGGCAGTAACACCAGCCCACCCCTGCTGAGCTGGCATAACTTGGGTGGTGAGAAGGGGGTTCAGTTTTGAACCAGACGTTTGGAAGTCCCAGGTCCAATGCTGCACACTTTATACAGGTAGTCCTCAACTTACAACAGTTCATTTAGTGACCGTTTGAAGTTAACAATGGCACTGGGAAAAAAAGTGACATGGGGCCATTCTTCACACAACGGTTGCAGCAGCCCCACAGTCACACCCCCATAGTCACGTGATCAAAACCTGGACACTTGGCAACCGACTGGTATTTATGACGGTTTATAAAGGTTTATGTGACGTGATCCCCTTTTGCGACCTTCTGACAAGCAAAAGTCAATGGAGAAGCCAGATTCATTGAACAATCGCGTTATTAGCTTAAGAACCGTGGTGGTTCACTTTACAACGGTGGCAAGGAAGGTCGTAAAATGGGGCAAAACTCAGTGAATGCCTCACTTAGCAACTGAAAGTTTGGCCTCCATTGTGGTCGTAAGTCAGGGACTACCTGTAATTTGATGAGGATTGCAGCCAATGTAGCATGATCAGTGCTAGAAAGGAGTGGGATTTGCAGAGTGGGAGGAGGAGGAGGAATGGAGGAGGGGTCCTTGGTGCTCTCTGAGCTTGGTGGTTTTCCTTGCAGGCATTTCATGGCCCAGCTAGGGAACATCATCAGTGCTAGAAAGGAGTGGAGTTTGCTCTCTCTTCATGCACAAGTGGCTTGCTCTGTCATTGTTGTTGTCGTTGGGTATGTCTTGTCTTGGTATTTCCTCGATTAGGATGTGGTTAATCATTTGATTGTTTGTCTCAGTGGGGAGTTCCTGGATTGAGGTATTGTTTACTGTTTGATAGTCTGGCCTTAATCTCTGTTTATCCTGCGATTGTTAGCAAGGAGACTCTTTTAATCTTTCTGTTTCCTTGTTAGAATTGCAGTTTCTTTCTTAAATGAGGTGTGAACTTGACTCACATCCGCCTTCTAATGGCTGACACCGAAAAGGAAAAGGAACCAAGAAGGGGAAGATTATATATATATGTTTTCTGAGGTTTTCGCGGGTGTTAGTATGTAGGTCTTTGGTTATTCGGGTTTTCTCCTGCATAAAATTGGAAGTGTCTTGGCGACGTTTCGACGAAGTCTCATTCGTCATCTTCAGGCTTAAAAAGAAGAAACAGCCGAGATCTCACATTGCTCCTGGAAGCACGAAGCCTGAAGATGACAAATGAGACTTCATCGAAACGTCGCCAAGACACCTCCAATTTTGCGCGGGAGAAAACCCAAATAACCAAAGACACACACACACACACACACACACACACACACACACACACACACACACACAGAGCACACTGCCTTCCCATCAACACTGATGGTGTTACCTAGTTTGGTTAGGAAATGTCTGCAAGAAAACAATTGGTCTGGAATGGTATAGGATCACCTGCCTGAGGAGGGAGTTGGACTAAAAGACTCCCAAGATCCCTTCCAGTTTAGTGGTTTAGTGGTTTATTCGACTTGTATGCCGCCCTATTCCCAAAGGGACTCAGGGCGGTTCCACCACAAATGCGTGTACGACAAAAGCGCGTGTGACTAAAGCGCGGTGACAAAACCGCGCCGTCAAAACCGCGGAGACGAATGAGTGCTGAAGCGCGCCGACAACAGCGCGCCGACAGAAGCGCGCTGTAACATAACCCTAAAAATAACCCTAAACCTAACCCTAAACCTAACCCTAAACCTAACCCTAAACCTTACCTTAACTTAAATCGCGCTTCTGTTGGCGCGCTGTTGTCGGCGCGCTTTTGACGCTTTTGACATCGTGGTTTTAGCGCCGCGGTTTTGTCGGCGCGCTTTTGACGTTCGCGGTTATGTCGTGCCACGCTCAGGGCGGCTGACAAGCCAGGAGGGAAGGGGAACAAATACAAAGAGTAAAACAGAAACAAAACAACAATACAAAACAATTTAAAAAGTCACAACAAGCACAATCAATTCGAGTAGGGGTGGAACTCCACAGCCCCAGGCCTTCTGTTCATCCGTTAATAAAAACCACTGGAAACTCTCTCACTGTTTCCCCCCCCCCCCACCCCCGTTTTTATTTTGTCTGTAAAAGAAAAAGCATTTTGGTTTTAAGAAGGCACTAGAGATAATCTTCCAAGCTTTCTGGGGGATGCCAAGGCCAATGTGATAAACCTCCCCACGGAGAGAGGAAACTGCTTAAGTCAGGTGACAATGGCTGAGTTAGAAAAACTCCCAAGAAAATTTAAAAGAATTTTCTGGGTTTTTATGGGTGGTTTGTGTGAAGGCCCCAACACTGGAAGTCTTTAAGAAGATGCTGGATAGCCATTGGTCTGGAACGGTATAGGGTTTCCTGCCTAGGCAGGGGGTTGGACTAGAAGACCTCCAAGGTCCCTTCCAACTCTGCTATTGTATTGTAAATCTTAACTGCCTGTTTATTTTTCTATCTATCCATATCTGTCTTTTGATCTATCCATATCCATTTTCAATATTTTCTTAAAACGGAGCCATCAATTAATCCTAGAATCTGGGTGTTCCCAATGGTTTGCCTTTTTTTAACAAGAGATCGTTGCTTCCCCCCCTGAGTTTTTGGGGGCTTCTTAACACTCCCCTGGTTAGAGCCGAGGTGGCGCAGTGGTTAAATGCAGCACTGCAGGCGACTTCAGCTGACTGCAGTTCTGCAGTTCGGCTGTTCAAATCTCACCGGCTCAGGGTTGACTCAGCCTTCCATCCTTCCGAGGTGGGTAAAATGAGGACCCGGATTGTTGTTGGGGGCGATATGCTGACTCTGTAAACCGCTTAGAGAGGGCTGAAAGCCCTATGAAGCGGTATATAAGTCTAACTGCTATTGCTATTGCTTCTTCCTAGGCTGTTTCCTGGAGACCTGGTCGCCCATCACTCTTGATTCCCACAACTTTGCAAAAACGCCTACCACAATGTCCAGCTCAAGCTACCCTCCCAACCAAGGAGCGTTCAGCGCGGAGCAGAGCCGTTATCCGACGCATTCGGTCCAGTATACCTTTTCCAGCGGCCGGCACCAGCAGGCAAGTAGCAGCGGGCCCCCCCAGGGGGGGGAGGGGAAGGGGAGGAGGGATTCTGGGTAATCCTGCAGGGGCCCCTCCCGGATTTCTGGCTTCTACATACAGGAAGTCCTCAACATAAGAGCCTCAGTGGCGCAGTGGTTAGAGTGCAGTATGGCAGGTTACTTCTGCTGGCTGCCTGCGATTGGGCAGTTTGATTCTCACCAGGCTCAAGGTTGACTCAGCTTTCCGTCCTTCCGAGGTGGGTCAAATGAGGACCCAGATCGTTGGGGGCAAGCGGGTCTCTCTGTAAAGCGCTTAGAGAGGGCTGCAAAAGCACTGTGAAGCGGTATCTAAGTCTGTGCTATTGCTATTTCTCCCTCCTTCCCTCTCTTCCTTTTCTCCTTCCTTCCTTTCCATCTTGTATTGAATTTCCCTCCCTCCTTCCTTTTGACTTTTTCTCTCTTTTCTCCTTCCTTCCCTCCCTCCTTCCTTTCCGTATGTTTTCCCCTTCCTTCCCTCCCTCCCTTCCTTCCTTCCCATGGTGGCGCATGGGTTAGAAGGCAGCATTGCAGGCTAAACTCTGCTTACAGCCTGGTAGTTCGATCCTGACCTGCTCAAGGTCGACTCAGCCTTCCATTCTTCCGAGGTGGGGGAACGGATTGTTGGGGGCAAGAGGCTGACTCTATAAACCACTTAGAGAGGGCTGGAAAGCAGTATATGTTTGTGCTATTGCTATTTCTCCCTCCCTCCCTCCCTCCCTCCCTCCCTTTTCTCCTTCCTTCCTTTCCATCTTTCCCTCCTTCCTTCTGTCTCTTCTTCTCTTTTCTCCTTCCTTCCCTCCTTCCTTCTTTTCCCATTTCCTTCCTTCCCTCCCTCTCTCCTTTCCCTCTGTTTCGTTTCCTTCCTTCCTTTCTTCCTTCCCATGGTGGTGCATGGGTTAGAAGGCAGCATTGCAGGCTAAACTCTGCCCACAGCCAGGAAGTTTGATCTTGACCTGCTCAAGGTTGACTCAGCCTTCCATCCTTCCGAGGTGGGTAAAACGAGGACCCGGATTGTTGGGGGCAAGAGGCAGACTCTGTAAACCGCTTAGAGAGGGCTGGAAAGCAGTATATGTTTGTGCTATTGCTATTTCTCCCTCCCTCCCTCCCTTTTCTCCTTCCTTTCCATCTTTCCCTCCCTCCTTCCTTCTGTCATCTTTTCTTCTTCCTTCCCTCCCTCCTTCCTTTCCCTCTGTTTTCTTCCTTCCCTCCCTCCTTCTTTTCCCTGTGTTTTCTTCTTCCTTCCTTCCTTCCTTCCTTCCTTCCTTCCTTCCTTCCTTCCTTCCTTCCTTCCTTCCTTCCTTCCCATGGTGGCCCAGGAGTTAGAAGGCAGCATTGCCTACAGCCAGATAGTTCGATCTTGACCTGCTCAAGGTCAACTCAGCCTTCCATCCTTCCAAGATGGGTAAAATGAAGACCCAGATTGTTGGGGGCAAGAGGCTGACTCTATAAACCACTTAGAGAGGGCTGTAAAGCACTATGAAGCGGTATATAAGTCTAAGTGCTATAGTGCTATACGGCCACAATTGAGCCCCAAATTTATGTTGCTAAGTGAGACAGTTGGTAAGTGAATTATGCCCCGTTTTAACAGCCTTTCTTGCCATGGTTGTTAAATGATTCGATGGCGGTTGCTAAGTCAGTCACACGGTTGTTGAGTGAATTCGGCTTCCTCCCTTGACTTGGCTGGGCAGAAGGTCGCAAAAGAGGATCACGTGACCCCGGAACGCCGCGACCGTCATAAACACGAGCCACGAATGCAATATGATTATTGGATGACATTTGATTACAGATTAACTAGTATAGAAGGGCCAGAAGTGAAGTTTCTATTGTGTATATCAGTGTTTCTCAACCTTGGCAACTTGAAGACGTCTGGACTGCAACTCCCAGAATTCCCCAGCCAGCATTCGCTGGCTGGGGAATTCTGGGAGTTGAAGTCCAGACATCTTCAAGTTGCCAAGGTTGAAAAACATTGGTGTATATGATGAGAACAATGGCTGTAATTAAGGTGTATAATATGAAGGGTATTCAAAAGAAATTTGATTACGGACAGTATGCTGTTGTTGCAGAAATGGAAACGTGATGTTATAATGAAAGAAAACGTATAATAAAAGAATAATACAAATAAATAAATACGAGTCAATTGCCAAGTCTCTGAATTAGGCTCAGGTTACTAGGAGAATGCCGCAGTGGTCGTAAGCACGAAGATCGGTCATAAGCCACTTTTTTCAGTGTCGTCGTAACTTTGAACGGTCATTAAATGAAGTTGTAAGCCGAGGATTACTTGTACACAAGCTTGTTTTTCCTCCCCCTTGGCGGGGGGGCATCATCAGAAATTTTCTTTTTCTGCAACAAATTTGTTTGGCTCCTGGTACACGGTCACACATAGGTTACTCCAGGTAGTTTAGAAGTATTTAAAATATCTGTAATATAATAAAACCCATTAAACCCGCCTCCTTCCAACATGGGCCACGCATGACCAATTAAAAAAAAAATCTTTTAAGTGCCAGTTAAGTTAAATAATAACTAAGCAGTTTAGAGTGTTAGGATTGTAAGCAGAGGTATGTGACTGTGAGATGGGTGGCCTGTAACTTTAACACAGGTAGTCTGTTGTGGCTCACCAATGGCCAGCAGATTCAGATAGTGAGGAGGTTGGGGAGGAACCTGGGCCAGTCCTGGGGTCTGGGGAAGGTTCTGATGAGGGCTTTGCGTCAGAGGCAGAGAGGGGACCAGGGCCGTCCGAGCTGCCTTCAGAGTTGGAGATCAGTGAGGCAGAAGAACATCTGGAGCCTGTTACCAGTGTGTGCATGCCCAGAGTCGCCAGATGAAGGGAACAGCTAAAGAACAGGGGTCGACTTGGGAGTAAGGCCACAGGTGGACAGTGAATGGCCTCTCCCAGAGGGAATAAAAGAGGAGCGAAAGGGGAGTGGAGTTTGCAGGAGACAATTAGTTCGCTTCATTGGTTCGTGACTCTCGGAGACTCCTTGCCAAGTTCTGCAGATATCAACCTGGCAGCTCTCCAAGCCAGATGAGGTCTGTGACCGGAAATCCTCCCTTGAAAGACTTTGCTGGAGGTGAATGAGCAGAATCCACAGCCAATTAATAAAAGGGTTTTTTTGTTGGAACAAGGAGTTTGCTTCAGGCTCTTGGAAAGCCTCAGTCAGAACAGTAGCCCTCGACTTACGACAGTTCGTTTAGCGACCGTTCAAAGTTACAACGTCGCTGAAAAAAATGACATAGAACTCCCAGGATTTAGAACAGTGTTTCCCAGCATAGCTGACTGGGGAATTCTGGGAGTTGAAGTCAACATATTTTAAAGTGATCCAGGTCGGGAAACACTGCTTTAGAAAATGCGTCCATTTATGGATAGTCTTCAATTTACAACTGTTCATTTAATGACCAGAGGCAGGCCAGATGTTCCTGGAGAAGGTGGACCCAGGCTGTCATGTTCTTTCTCATCCTTTCGGTCCTGAGGAATACACCTCTCTCTGCCCCCACAATACGGGTGAAATGCTACTGGTTCGGGTTGATTCGCCCGAAGAGGTAGTAAAAATGCTACTGGTTCACCCAAACCAGTAGTTTAAAAATGCTTAAAAAGTGCTGAAATGAACAGGATGACCATAGAATTAAAAGAAAGAGAAGAGTCGGGCGACTATAAACACATGGAGTAAATTGTACAAGTGGCTAGAGAATAGAAGCCAAAACAAGAAATGAAAGTTTTAAAAACTATGGATTATACTATGGAGAAAAATGGTATATATGAAAAATGTGCTGATATAGTAGCAATAGCAGTTAGAACTTATATACTGCTTCATAGGGCTTTCAGCCCTCTCTAAGCGGTTTTACAGAGTCAGCATATTGCCCCCAACAACAATCCAGGTCCTCATTTCACCCACCTCGGAAGGATGGAAGGCTGAGTCAACCTTGAGCCGGTGAGATTTGAACCGCCAAACTGCAGATAGCAGTCAGCTGAAGTGGCCTGCAGTACTGCACTCTAACCACTGCGCCACCTCGGCTCTCTATAGTGCATATAGTATATGCACTATACTATTATATTGTAATATAATTATTACACTATTATTAGAATTGTTAAGAACTACAAGAAGGCAATAATTGAATTGTAAACCACAAAAGCAGAATTTTCATGCTGATATAGGAAGCTGTAAAAATTATATGTTGTTATGTTGTTTGTGTTTTTACCTGTTTTGTATTTGGTTTTGTATTTTCCTTTGTGTTTGTGGTTTTTAAACTTGAAAATGTTCAATAAAAATTATTTTTTTAAAAATGCTAAAAAAAAGTTTGACAATCAGCTGTGCTGCGCAATTGCCGGAACTTTTTTAAAACTTTTTTTCAGCATTTTTTAACTACCGGGAGTTCCGGAAGTTAAAAAATGCTAGAAAAGTAAAAGAAAAGTTTTATCAGCTGTTTGACAATCAGCTGTGCTGCGTGATCACTGGAACTTTTAAAAAACTTTTTAAAAGCATTTTTTAACTACCGGGAAATCCGGTAGTTAAAAAATGCTAAAAAAGGTTAAAAAAAAGTTCAGATGATCAGCTGTTTGACAATCAGCTGTGCCGCGCGATCAACGGAACTTTTTTAAAAACTTTTTTTAAAGCATTTTTTAACTACCGGGAGATCCGGTAGTTAAGAAATGCTAAAAAAGGTTAAAAAAAGTTCAGACGATCAGCTGTTTGACAATCAGCTGTGCCGCACGATCAACGGAACTTTTTTAAAAGCTTTTTTTAAAGCATTTTTTAACTATCGGGAAATCCGGTAGTTAAAAAATGCTAAAAAGTTTTTAAAAAGTTCCGATGACCAGCTGTTAATCAGCTGTGCCGCGCGATTGCTGGAACTTTTTTTTAGCATTTGTTAACTACCCGGGAGTATTGGTAGTTAAAAAATGCTAAAGAAAGTTAAAAAAAAAAAAAACCAGTTGGCCATGCCCACCCAGTCACATGACCCCACCCCCACCACGTCACGCCCACCAAGCCCCCACCCACAGAACCGGCAGGGATAATTTTTGAATATCACCAACTGCCCCACAGCAACTCCTTTCTTTCCTTTCCTTCGTAGGAATTTGCGGTCCCGGATTTCCGTACCTCCCACTTGGAAGTCAGCCAGGGTAGCCAACTTCTGCAGCAACAGCTCCGCCGTCGCCCCTCTTTGCTCTCCGAATTTCATCCTGGCTCGGACCGGTAAGCGTTGGCGGTTTTCTCTGCGAGTATTGGTGTTTTTTGTTTTTTTTCCTTTTGTAACCTGGGAAGACTTTTAGAAGAGCTTCGTGCCTGATCTCCAGTGGTGGGATACACCTGATACCCCCCGGTACGGTCGTACTGGTGCCTGCTGGGGAGCACCAGGTGCCATTCCGGTACGGTGCTCCGGAGGGCCCACCCACCCGCCCTCTCTCCTTACTGCTCCTTACTATTTGAGCCGAACGAGCCATTTGCACATGTGCACAGAGCGTATGGCCCCTGTGCGATGTTCCGCCGAGCAGCTGGAGCGTTGTGGGCAGTGGGTACGCCCATTGCACCGTATCGGTGCAATGACCAAGCTCAGAGAGCCCCAAAGGTCCCAGGGTTGGCCCTGAGCTACAAAGTTTCTCTTCTACCTGTTCCATATATTTTTTGCCTAAGTTTTCTTGGGCTGGTTGAGAGAGACCTCGGAGCTCTGGCTGATTTTTTTCCACAGCTCCCTGCTTCTCTTCTTCCTCACCCTCCCATCTTCGCCTTCCTCTTCTTCCTCCAGGCCTCAGGAGAGGAGATCGGGATATGAGTCCCAGTTCCACGCTGGCCCTTCCCAAGCCGATCATGACGCGTTGGACTCCAAGCGGCCGCGCCTGGACCAGGTGTCCGATTCCCATTACCAGCGGGTCAACGCCACTGCGGTCCTGCCCTTGGCCCATCAGCTCCAGGAAGGGCTGCGCTCATCGGACCTGAAGAAGGTAAAGTAGATCCTTCGGGCAGCCGATCCATGGATAATACAGCGAGTCCTTGACTTACGACAGGTATTGGGCCCGGAGGTTCTATTGCGAAGCGAGTTAGTTGTTAAAGTGGGTTTTGTCCCCCTTTGACAACCTTCCTCGCCACGGTTGTTAAGCGAATCCCTGCGGTTGTTAAATGAATCACACGGTTGTTAAGCGAATCTGGCTTCCCCATTGACTTTGCTTGTCAGAGGGTCGTAAAAGTTTTTTAAGTGCAGTTTTTCACGCGCCTCCACTGGGTGTGATTAAAAAAATATGACAACCCCCCCCCCCCCCCCCCGGTAGTGTGAACTAAGCCAGTGTTTCTCAACCTTGGCGATTGCTGGCTGGGGAATTCTGGGAGTTGAAGTCCAGACATCTTCAAGTAGCCAAGGTTGAGAAACACTGAACTAAGCTATGCCTGGTTTTTTCATATGCACCTTTGGCTGGTCTATGGAACAGAAGGACTAGGGGTGACATGATAGGAGTCTTCCAATATCTGAGGGGCTGCCCCAAAGAAGAGTTGGGGGTCAAGCTATTCTCCAAAGCCCCTGAGGGCAGGACAAGAAGCAACGGGTGGAAACTAATCAAGGAGAGAAACAACCTGGAACTAAGGAGAAACTTCTTAACAGTGAGGTTAATTAGCCAGTGGAACAGCTTGCCACCAGAAGTTGTGGGCGCCCCATCACTGGAGGTTTTCAAGAAGAGATTGGACAGCCACTTGTCTGAATGGGTATAAGGTCTCCTGCTTGTGCAAACGTTTGGACTAGAATAGAATAGAATAGCAGAGTTGGAAGGGACCTTGGAGATCTTCTAGTCCAACCCCCTGCCTAGACAGGAAACACTATACCGTTTCAGACAAGGAGACCTCCAAGCTTCCTTCCAAGTCTGTTATTCTATTATGCCATGGATGGATGAATGGATTGATGGGAGAGAGGGAGGAAGGAAGGAAGGAAGACAAGAAGGAAGAAGGGAAGGAAGGAAGACAAGAAGGAAGGAGGACAAGGGAGGAAGGGAGATTAAGAGAAGGAAGGAAGAAGGGAAGGAAAGAAGGAAGACAAGAAGGAAGGAAGGGAGATTAAGAGAAGGAAGGAAGAAGGGAAGGAAAGAAGGAAGACAAGAAGGAAGGAAGGGAAATGAAGAGAAGGGAAGGAAGACAAGGAAGGAGGACAAGGGAGGAAGGGAGATTAAGAGAAGGAAGGAAGAAGGGAAGGAAGGAAGACAAGGGAAGAAGAGAAATGAAGAGAAGGAAGGAAGAAGGGAAGGAAGCACGAGCAATGAATAGAAAGTAATCAAGGAGAGAAGCAATCTGGAATTGAGGAGAATCTTCCTAACAGTGAGGATAATTAGCCAGTGGAACAGCTGGCCACCAGACGTTGTGGGTGCTCTATCACTGGAGGTTTTCAAGAAGAGACTGGACAGTCACTTGTCTGAAAAGGTATAGGACCGACGGTGACCCTGTGCCTCGCATGCCAGAGGTGGCACGCAGACCCTCTCTATGGGCACATGCGTCATCGCCAACTGCTCTTCTGGTTTCCGTCGTGCATGCTGTTCTTTGCGGGTGCCGGAGCACCGGAAAACAGCCCCACAATGGCCTGATAATGGCCCCAAACCAGGTATGCGCATGCTGCCCAACTAGTCTTCGGGTTTCTGGTCCTCCAGTGCACGTGCGTGCACACCATGCGCTCCGGTTTGGAACACTTGGTGCCGAAAAAGTTCACCATCCCTGGTATAGGATCTCCTGGTTGGAGAATCCTGGAAGTCGAAGTCAGGACAAGAAGCAACAGATGGAAACTAATCCAGGAGAGAAGCAATCTGGAATTCGGGAGAAACTTCCTAACCAGGGATGTCAAACTGGTGGCCTGCAGGCCGGATGCGTCATGCACAGGGCAACCCCACCCCAGCTCCACGGGGGGGGGGGATGGACATCACAATACATTCTCTGAAGGCGACGTGATGCCGACGTGATGCCACGAGTCTCAGCATTCCAGATAGCATCCAAGATTAAATCAGAGTCCGAGGCAAAGGATTCCCGAAAGTTCCAATTTATGAAGAGAGCCATGTTGGCACATCTGGGGAAACCCGAATCTGAAAGCTTCCTGGGTTTTCCCCACCCAGTTGAAAGTTCAAGACCTTTCCCCCCCCAACACAAGTCCATCCCATGGTCCAATCTCCCATTGCCATGTTGGCAACTTCCACTCATCCAGTTCCGGTCAGGTGCAGAGGTGCAAAGACAAAGGATGACCTTGACTTTCTAGAAAGAATTTTGTTATGGCTACCTATCATCTAACTCCGTACAATCGCCCCTCCCATTTTCCCACAATAGAAAAAGCATAGTAGAAGAATAGAAAGTGTGGCAGACCAAAGATCCCAAAGCAACATGGCTGCACGCCTGACAACGGGTTTGACACCCGTGTTCCTAATTAATCAATGGAACGGCTTGCCACCAGAAGTTGTGGCTGCTCCATCATTGGAGGCTTTCAGGACAGTCATTTTTCCAGCAAATCGAGTGTGGAGGGAAATGATAAATGCGGAATACGGAAAGGCGAGATCGATGAACTGGAACTTTATCTCAGATGTCAAAACATAGATGAAGAAAGGGGAGAAAATCTGGAAGAGACAATGAGAGTAATTTTGGCAGAAGCACCAGTGATAACAAAAGTCAAGCAGATGAAAGGAACAGATGGAGGGTTTTGAATTCTTTTAAGATATCCAATGAACAACAAGTTGTCAAGAGAAGTCCACATAAGACTTATCAAGAAAACACTTAGAATACAGATTCTACAAATGGCAAGAGATATTGGACTGCGCTATTTCGGGAAGGATACAGGATGATGAAATGAAATGTCACAATAAAATTTAGTTAAATGTAGTTAAACTTTGAGTATTATGTATAAGATAAAGTAATAATAGCTATAGTCAAATAAATGATCAATAATATATACTAGATTGATAATATGAAATTTTATATAAACTAAGTGAGGATGATGGAGATGTTGTTGAAAAGCCTTTTTATAAAAGAGAAATAATTCTATAGAGAAGAGAATATAAAGATGTAATATCATTGCATGATTTCAGGATGATGTAATGAAATGCCATAATATAAATTTACTTCAAATTTAATATGCCTCATATAAAAAGGATGTAATAATAGCTATGCTTAATGGACGTTTAACAATTATAATAATTTGTATAAATGTATATTAGATTGATACTAATAATGGAAAAAACATGGAATTGAAAATTATTAGAGAATGTTATCGATGCTAAAATAATAGCATGATTTAGAATAGGATACAAAAAAATTTCTTTGTTATTGCATATATTGAAGATGATATAATGAATCATCATAAAATAAATGGATACATATTTACAATACCTTGTTTAAAATGGTGAAACAATAGTGATAATTAAACAAATGAAGTACAATAATAATGTACACAAAGATACTTGATTGACAATAAGTGATTTTTGATAAAGCTCAAGGGATGACTATGGAAAGGACAGAGAAAGATTTTATAACCAATCAACACACTGTATGTAATTGAAGAGGTTTTTTATGTTATTGGTTTTGCGTGTTTATGTTTCTTTGAAAATAAAAAAAATATTAAAAAAAAAGAATGGTATAGGCCTGTGATGATGAACTTAGGGTACATGGGCCACAGGTGGCACACAGAGCCCTCCCTACAGGCATGCCAGCCTTCACCCCAGTCCACCTCCACCCTGCGTGCGCAGGTGCCTCCTGGCCACCAGCTGGTCTTCGGGTCTCTGCTGTGCATGCATGCACGGGGGTGGGACGCATGTGGGGGATGCGCATGGGGCTTGTGACGAAGGTGCTCGCATTGCATTTGGGGGTTTCGCACACCTGCGTGTGCCCCCTCCACACCCCATTTTGGGCCTGAAGGCCGCCTGCACCAACCTGGAAGCCAAAATTGTGGGGGCGCATGCGTGTGGGGGCGGGGTACATGAGTGTAGGGGCGGGGAGCATGCATGTGGGGGGTTGGTGCTTGCGTGGGGCGGGCGGGGTACATGCGTGTAGGGGTGGGGAGCATGCATGTGGGGGTGGGTGCATGCGTGGGGGGCGGGGTGCATGCGTGTGGGGCGGGGCGCATGAAGGTGGGGCACATGCACGTGGGGGCAGGGCGCATGCGCATGGGGCAGGCACATGCATGTGGGGGTGGGGTGCATGTGTGGGGCGGGCGCATGTGTGGGGGTGGGATGCCTGCATGTGGGGGTGGGGTGCATGCATGTGATGGGGGGCATGCGTGGGGGGCGCATTGCATTTTGGGGGTTCACACCCACGTGCATTCGGCACCAAAAAGGTTTGCCATCATGGGTGTAGGGTCTCCTGCTTGAGGAAGCGGTTGCGCTAGATGACCTCCAAGGTCCCTTCCAAGTCTATTCTGACTTAAGCTCCCAGAATTCCCCAGCCCAGACCCCCTCCCCATTAACTGAGAATTTGGGAATTTGGGAGATTCTGGATGGGAGGAGGCTGTCCCAACACGGCTTAATATTTGCTGGACGACCTCGGGTCCAGTTGGAGAGCCGCAGCCGCTGGGGGTTAATGTTCAACTTGTGTTTTCCGGGCAAAGGTTGAGGAGGTGGCAGGGCTGGTTTTCGGCCTTTGTTGACGCCTGGCCTCACCTCCCGGCTCTTATCTGCACCTGGGGCTGCTTTTCGTGAACCAGCTCTCTGGATGTGGGCGTGTGGCGTGGACGGGCATTGTAATAATAAAGAAGCTTGCCAATGGGCATCAGAGCTATGCTTGGAGAGCCAGTTGGGTCTAGTGGAGTCATGGCGAGCGTTTTCGGCACCGAGTGCCCAAACCGGGAGCACTGAAAACCCAGGAGACCAGCTGGTTTTTGACAATTTTTCGGGCCGTTTTTGGGGCTGTTTTTGGTTCAAAAATGGCTTAAAAATGGCCGAAAAAGACTGAAAACAGCCTGGAAAATGGCCTAATTTGGGGGCATTTTTGGGGTGGTTTTCCAGCACTCCAGCAGAAGAGTGGCTGGTGACGGTGTGCATGCCCACCGAGAAGGCTCTACGTGCCACCTCTGGCCTGAGTGCCATAGGTTTGCCATCAGAGGTCTAGTGGCTAAGGGACCAGGGTAGAGACTGGGAGACAGTGAATTCTAGTCCCGCCTTAGGCATGAAAGCCATTTGGATGTCTTCGGGTCAGTCACCAGGAGATGGGAGAGTTCTAGTCCTGCCTTAGGCCTGATCCACGTTAAAGGATTGTTGTGGTGAAAATCGGAGGAGGAAGTAGGAAGCTGGCAGGAATAGCCAACACTCCAGAAGACAGACTTAAGATAGAGAAGGATCTGGACAAACTTGAACATTGGGCACTAGCTAACACAATGAAATTCAACAGTGAAAAGAATCAGGTTCTACATTTAGGCAAGGAAAACGAAATGCACAGGTACAGTATAGGTGGTACCTTGGTCAATAGTAGTAACTGTGAAGGGATCTTGGAGTCCTAGTGGACAACCACTTAAATAGGAGCCAGCTGTGTGCAACAGCTGCCAAAAAAGCCAACACAGTTCAAGGCTGCATCAACAGAGGGAGAGAATCAAGATCCTGTGAAGGGTTAATACCACTTTATAAGGCCTTGATGAATACGGCATCCAGTTCTGATCGCCACGATGTAGAAAAGATGCGGAGACTCTGGAAAGGGTGCAGAGAAGAGCAAGAAAGAGGATTAGGGGACTGGAGACCAAAACATATGAAGAACAGTTGCAGGAACTGGGGATGTCTAGTTTAATGGAAAGAAGGACCAGGGGAGACAGGATAGCAGTCTTCCGATATCTCAGGGGTTGCCCCAAAGAAGAGGGAGTCAAGCTATTCTCCAAGGCACCTGAGGGCAGAACAAGAAGCAATGGGTGGAAACTAATCAAGGAGAGAAGCAACTTAGAACTGAGGAGGAATTTCCTGACAATGAGAACAGTTAATCAGTGGAACAGAAGTTGCCTCCAGAAGTTGTGAATGCTCCAACACTGAAAGTCTTTAAGAAGATGTTGGATAGCCATTTATCTGGAATGGTGTAGGGTTTCCTGCCTAGGCAGGGGGTTGGACTAGAAGACCTCCAAGGTCCCTTCCAACTCTTGTATTGTATTGTATTGTATTGTATTGTATTGTATTGTATTGTATTGTATTGTATAACTATTGTACATGTTCACTATCATAATTACTTCTTAAAAAAGGGACAAAAATAGATGAAATAAAAACAAAGATACGTTTTTTTTGGGGGGGGGAAAGATGGTCCTCAATTTACAGTTCATTTAGTGACTGTTCAATCTTACAACGGTGCTCTCTATGGAGATAGTCCGTCATCCAGGCCATGCTTCTCCCAAAGGTGCTTTTGAACGGGAGGAGTTATATTCCTTGCAGACAGCTGGTCATTTGCATCCTTTTGGCAATAGCCATAGCCATAGCAGTTAGAACTTATATACCGCTTCATAGGGCTTTCAGCCCTCTCTAAGCGGTTTACAGAGTCAGCATATCGCCCCCACAGTCTGGGTCCTCATTTCACCCACCTCGGAAGGATGGAAGGCTGAGTCAACCTTGAGCCGGTGAGATTAGAACCGCCGAACTGCAGATAACAGTCAGCTGAAGTGGCCTGCAGTTCTGCACCCTAACCACTGCGCCACCTTGGCTCTAGAGAGCTGTTGAGACCACTTGGAGATTTATCTGTGTTCTCGGGGACACCCGAGTGGTGCAAATGGGGTGCGGGGCCTTCTTGGAACTGCTGAAAGGACCCTGTTGTAGACTGGAGATAGGTGATATCGTATTCTCCTCCCCCCTTTCTGTTGAGGGAGGGCTGTTCAGTTTGGACGCAGATGGCCTCTTTGACCCCTCTTTCAAACCAGCGGTCCTCTCTGTCCAAAAGGTGGACGTTGGTGTCTTCGAAACAGCGGGCCGTTGTCTTTCAAACGCAGGTGGAAGGGCCGAATGTCATCCCGATGGGTTTCTTCTCCTATGTTGCCCCCATGAGGTTGTGAAGCGGCTGTTTTGTTTCCCCAATCTGCTCCGTGTCTCACTGCATCGGAGGGCCCGTAAATGAAGTTTCTCAGTTTGTGTCTGGGTGCTTTACCCTCGGGGTGGACAGTTTGGTTGTGGTCGTAAGTCAAGGAGAACCTGTTAATTTTTTTATTGCTGGAATTTCTCTGCAATCATCATCATCAGCATTACAACACTTGAGTTCACCCCACTTAACGTCAATTTCTCTCTCTCTTCCTCTCCCTCCCTTTCCCCCTCTCTCCCCTATCTCTCTCCCTGTTCCTCCCTCCCTCCTCCTCTTCCTCCTCCCTTCCCCCCTCTCCCCCTCTCTTCCCTTCTCCCAACTTTCTTCCCCCTATTCCCCCCTCCCTCCCTCCCTCCCTCCCTCCCACCTCTATCTCCATCTCCCTCCCTCCCTTCCCCCCTCTCCCTCTCTTCCCCCCAACTTCCCCCTCCCTCCCACTTCTTTCTCCCCTATCTCCATCTCCCTCCCTCCCTCTACCTTTCACTCCCTCTTTCTCCCTCTCCCTCTCTCCCTCCCTATCTCTCCCACCCTCTCTCCCTCTTCCTCCCTCCTTCTTTCCCTCTCCCTCCCTCCCTCTTTCCCTCTTCACATCTCTCAACTTTCTCCTCCTATTCTCCCTCCCATCTCTCTCTCCCCTCCCTCCCTCCTCTCTCTCTCCCCTACCTCCCTCTCTCTCTCCCCTCCCTCTCTCTCTCTCCCTCCTTCTACCTTTCACTCCCTCTTTCTCTCCCTCTCCCTGTCTCTCCCTTCCTCTCTCTCCATTCCTCCCTCTCCCTTTCACTCCCTCTTTCTCCCTCTCCCTCTCTCTCCCTATCTCTCCCACCCTCTCTCCCCTCTCTCCCTCTTCCTCTCTCCCTCCCTCCTTCTTTCCCTCTCCCTCCCTCCCTCTCTTCCTCTCCCCCTCTTCCCATCTCCCAACTTTCTCCCCCTATTCCCCCCTCCCTCCCATCTCTCTCTCCCTCTCTCTCTATCCTTCCCTCTACCTTTCACTCCCTCTTTCTCTCTCCCTCTCCCTGTCTCTCCCTCCCTATCTCTCCCTCCCACCCTCTCTATCCCCTATCCATCTCCATACCCCTCCCTCCATACCCCTCCCTCCCTCTTTCCAAACGGCAGGATCCAGTCTTTGGAGGCAAGCATGAAGGCCCTCCGTCGCCCATGTCGAGCCAGTCGTGCGGAGAGGACCAGAACGCCTCTCCCTCCAAGCTGTCCAAAGAAGAGCTCATCCAGAGCATGGACCGTGTCGACCGGGAGATCGCCAAAGTGGAGCAGCAGATCCTCAAACTGAGGAAAAAGCAGGTCAGTGGAGATCAGGAGCCTCGGATTTGACGGAGCTAAGAAAACCGATGGGGCTGCCCAACTCGTTCGCCTTGACTCGTTCCAGGTGGAAATCCCAGCATAGCTGATCCCACCAGATGGGCCTCCTTAAGGGAGGAGACCCCTAGCGTCTTATTTCCAATTCTATCTCTGTGGGGATGATCTTCCACAGGGAGGGAGCCATCATGGAGAAGGCCCTTCCACTTCTCTCCTTAAGAGAGAAGATCCATAATATCTTATTTCCATTCTTTGCCTGGATGATGTTCTACAGGAATGGAGCCACCATGGAGAAGCCCCTCCCCTCTTGATCCCACCAGGTCCCGCCAGACCCCCTTAATAGAGGAGATCCATATTATCTTATTTCCAATCTTATTTCCACAGGGATGATGTTCCACAGGGAGGGAGCCACCACGAAGAAGGCTCTTCTTCTTGGTCCCACCAGATGGACCTCCTTAAGAGAGGACACCCATAACATCTAATTTCCCACCAGCCGATAACCCGGCGTTGCTCGAGTGTTTATTTATAGGGGAGAAATATCCGGAGAAACATGATTTCTAACGTTGGATTTTCCCCCTTACCAGAGGGAGCCCCCTTGTGGAGTACTATGAAGCAGTTACCATAGCAAGCTGTACAGTAGAAGTCATTTTATGGCAGTACAGTAGAAGCCATTTTTAAGGCACAACAGGCTGTATCCTAACAGAACAAACATCCCTAGGGGTGTCTTACACCCACAGAATTTGTTAGGAAAGAATGTTTGTAGGTCAGAGTTGAACAGTGGGGTCCTCGGTGCTCTCTAAATTTGGTGGTTTTCTTGGAGATGTTTCATGGCCCAACTAGGTAATGTCATCAGGGATAGAATGGAGGTGGGGGGGGGGCTTGTAGGGAGGAGGAGGATGACTGTGGGGTCCCTGGTGCTCTCCGAGGTTGGTGGTTTTCTTGCAGACGTTTCGTGACCCAACTAGGTAACATCATCAGTGCTAGAAGGTGTGTCTGTCCTTGATGAGGCTGTTCACTCTTTGTTTATCTGAGTTGACGGTTCCTTTGTGATGTTGTTTATTACTCGATTGTCAGTCTGGGATTAATCTGGGTGTTAATCTCTGCTTATTGGGGCGTTGATTGCTGGCAAGGAGAAGGCAGTGTGGCCTTTGAGCTTTCTCATCCTGTCTGTAGATGGCTGATTTGTCGAAGGGAATTCTCTAGCAGTTTTGGATTTAGCTTGGTCTGGGAGGCTCAACAGTTTCCCAGCTGAATGTCTTCTCTTTTCTACATTCTGCCTCTTTTAACCTGATAACGGAAAGAGTAGAGTAGGATAAGATAGGATAAGAAATAGAATAGAATAAGAAATAGAAACAGAATAGGAATAGGAATAGAATAGAGTAGAATAAGAAATAGAATAGAATAGAATAAGAAATAAAAACAGAATAGGAATAGAATAGAATAAGAAAGAATAGAATAGAATAAGAAATAGAAACAAATAGGAATAAGAATAGAATAGAATAAGAAATAGAAACAAATAGAAATAGAAACAAATAGAAATAGGAATAGAATAGAATAAGAAATAGAATAGAATAAGAAATAGAATAGAATAGAATAAGAAATAAAAACAGAATAGGAATAGAATAGAATAAGAAATAGAATAGAATAGAATAAGAAATAGAAACAAATAGGAATAAGAATAGAATAGAATAAGAAATAGAATAGAATAGAATAAGAAATAGAAACAAATAGAAATAGGGATAGAATAGAATAAGAAATAGAATAGAATAAGAAGTAGAAACAGAATAGGAATAGAATAGAATAAGAAATAGAAACAATGGAAATAGGAATAGAGTAAGAAATAGAATAGAATAAGAAATAGAAACAGAATAGGGAATAGAATAAGAAAGAGAAAGAGAATAGAATAAGAAATAAAATAGAATAAGAAATAAAATAGAATAAGAAATAAAATAGAATAAGAAATAAAAACGGTAGGAATAGAATAGAATAAGAAATAGAAAAAATAGGAATAGAATAGGAATAGGAATAGAATAAGAATTAGAATTAGAGTAGAATGCGAATTGAATTAGAATAGAATTAAAGTAGAATAGAACAAGAATTAAATGGAATAGAATACTAATACTCTATTTGGTGAAATGTGATTAGACACACCAGGAATTTGTCTCTGGTGCAGAAGCTCTCTGTGTGCATGCAAAGCGACAGAGCAATCATCAACACGACAGTGATACCAAAAAGGGAGTAATCAGAGGAGGTGAGCAGGGTAATAATACCATAATACCACAGCTGTACAACACGGAGGAATACGTTGAGACTTAAGTCAAGTGCCCTGGGAGTTAGGTGTTCAGCAGAGCAATTGCACAAAGAGGGGAAAAAAAAACCACCATCCCTGTGTCTAGTTGTTTTGGCACATCCCACCCTACGAAGGGATCCTGAGCTGAAGACTTGAGAAAGATTATAATGTCCAGGATGTGAGGGGGGTGTTGTGTTTCTGCAGTTGTTTTCTCAGTCCTCCTTTTGACCCCCCTCCACCAAATATATACAGCTCTTCTACAGAAGGCAGGCTGGTTGCAGCTGTATTTTTCTGGCAGTCTTTAAGTCCGTCCGAATGCTGCGATGTTTGCCACGACCGGCCCATCCCTCTCCCGAACTCGCCAAGGCAGCATCTGGCCACTCCAGATGTTCGCCTTATCTCTCTGACTTCAGTGCCTACGCGGGTCCAGCTGACGTTCCTCTCTCCCCCCCTCCCTCTTGTCTCTTAGCAACAGCTGGAGGAAGAAGCGGCCAAACCGCCTGAGCCGGAGAAGCCCGTGTCGCCTCCGCCGGTGGAGCAGAAGCACCGCAGCGTCGTCCAGATCATCTACGATGAGAATCGGGTAACGCTGCCTCCCTAACGCCCCTCTTGGCGCTCGGCTTAGCCTTGCGGAGAACTTGGCAGGGGTGGAGGGAGAACCTCGTTCGGTCTCGGGGGGTCAGGTTTTCCCACACACATGCGCACACCCCGGACTCTCTCAAGGGGTTCTCGCATGCCCCCCCCCTCCCCCCTCCCTGTGGGTCTCTCTCAAACTCTCGCGATTGCTGGAGCCGCGAGGTTGTGTTTTCTTGTTGCGCGACGTTGCGGAAAAAGTGAGATTTCTGTTGGCCTTGATTGATTGATTGAAATGGTCTGGGGTCTCCTGCTTGAGCAGGAGGGGGGGCTGGACTAGAAGACATCCAAGGCCCCTTCCAGCTCTCTTCTGATTCATTGATTGAAATGGTCTGGGGTCTCCTGCTTGAGCAGGGGGCGGGCTGGACTAGAAGATCTCCAAGGCCCCTTCCAGCTCTCTTCTGATTGATTGATTGATTGATTGAAATGGTCTGGGGTCTCCTGCTTGAGCAGGGGAAGGGCTGGACTAGAAGATCTCCAAGGCCCCTTCCAGCTCTCTTCTGATTGATTGATTGATTGATTGATTGATTGAAATGGTCTGGGGTCTCCTGCTTGAGCAGGGAGGCTGGACTAGAAGACCTCCAAGGTCCTTTCTAAGTTTGTTATTCTTTTATTCTATGGATGGATGGGAAGGAGAGAGGGGGGGGGGGAGGAAGAAAGGAAGGAGGGAAGGAAAATGGATGGAAACTAATCAAGGAGAGAAGCAACCGGAAACTTCCTAACAGTGGGGGACAATTAACCAGTGGAACTCCTTGCCTCCAGAAGTTATGGGAGCTTCATCACTGGACAGCCATTGGTCTCAAATGGTACAGGTTCTTCTGCCTGAGGAGGGGGTTGGACTAGAAGACCTCCAAGGTCCCTCCCGACTCTGTTATTCTGTTTGAGAGTTCTGTTTCCCCGTCCGCAAACAGTTAACACGAGGGAGTGACCAGCATCATGTAGGCGAGGGTTAGAAAAAAAAAGCATTGGCAGCCTTAAGCTAGGATCAAAGGGAAGCTAATAACGCCCTTGTGTCGAACTCGGCTTCTGGGGGACTTGGGAGCGTTTCAGAAATCCTTCCCGTCTGGGATCTGTTTTCCCCGTCTTCCCCGGTCCAGCCGGCCAGCTGGAAACAGCCTTCCGGGTGGTCTCTCCTCCAATCCTGGCCTCAGCAGACCCCGCTTAGCTTCGGAGAGCAGCCCAGAGGGGTTTTTCTAACAGGGGCTGTTCCCTCTTTGGTTGTTGAACTGTCGCCCTGTTTTGCAACCTGCTCCCTGCTGAGTGACGAAAGGCCAGCCCTGAACCACGAAGCCGCCTTGCAAAATGGCGGCAGTGGTGGTGGTGGTTCTTATTAATTTCTTTTGATGGGCCACCCAACTGCGGTAGATTCTGAGCAGAAACCAGGAGACTGTGAGTTGTAGTCCCTCCTTTATTCATGAAAGCTGGCTGGGTGATTTTGGGCCAATCACCAGGAGACAGTGAGTTCTAGTCCAGCCTTAGACATGAAAGCTGGTTGGGTGACTTTTGACCAATCACCAGGAGACTGTGAGTTCTAGTTCAGCTTTAGGCATGAAAGCTGGTTGGGTGACTTTGGACCAATCACCAGGAGACTGTGAGTTCTAGTCCAGCCTTAGGCATGAAAACCATTTGGGTTACTTTGGGCCAATCACCTGGAGACAGTGAGTTCTAGTTTAGCCTTAGGGATGAAAGCTGGTTGGGTGACTTTGGACTAATCACCAGGAGACTGTGAGTTCTAGTTCAAGCTTTATGCATGGAAACTGGTTGGATGACTTTGGACCAATCACCAGGAGACTGTGAGTTCTAGTTCTGCCTTAAGCATAAAAACTGGCTGGGTGACTTTGGGCCAATCACCTGGAGACAGTGAGTTCTAGTTCAGCCTTAGGCATGAAAGCTGGTTGGGTGACTTTGGACCAATCACCAGGAGACTGTGAGTTCTAGTCCAGCCTTAGGCATGAAAGCCATTTGGGTGACTTTGGGCCAATCACCAGGAGACGGTGAGTTCTAGTTCTGCCTTAGGCATGAAAGCTGGCTTGGTGACTTTGGGCCAGTCACCTGGTGACAGTGAGTTCTAGTTCAGCCTTAGGCATGAAAGCTGGTTGGGTGACTTTGGACCAATCACCAGGAGACTGTGAGTTCTAGTTCAAGCTTTATGCATGGAAACTGGTTGGATGACTTTGGACCAATCACCAGGAGACTGTGAGTTCTAGTTCTGCCTTAAGCATGAAAACTGGCTGGGTGACTTTGGGCCAATCACCTGGAGACAGTGAGTTCTAGTTCAGCCTTAGGCATGAAAGCTGGTTGGGTGACTTTGGACAAATTACCAGGAGACTGTGAGTTCTAGTCCAGCCTTAGGCATGAAAGCCATTTGGGTGACTTTGGGCCAATCACCTGGAGACGGTGAGTTCTAGTTCAGCCTTAGGCATGAAAGCTGGTTGGGTGACTTTGGGCCAGTCACCAGGAGACTGTGAGTTCTAGTTCAAGCTTTATGCATGGAAACTGGCTGGGTGACTTTGGACCAATCACCAGGAGACTATGAGTTCTAGTCCCACCTTTCTGCGTGAAAGTCAGAAAACAGATTTGTTGAGTAGCTTCACAGTTCCTTAAGAGCCGAGGTGGCGCAGTGGTTAGGGTGCAGTACTGCAGGCCACTTCAGCTGACTGTTATCTGCAGTTCGGCTGTTCAAATCCCACCAGGCTCAAGGTTGACTCAGCCTTCCATCCTCCCGAGGTGGGTAAAATGAGGACCCAGATTGTTGTTGGGGGCAATATGCTGACTCTGTAAACTGCTTAGAGAGGGCTGAAAGCCCTATGAAGCGGTATATAAGTCTAACTGCTATTGCTATCTATCTATCTATCTATCTATCTATCTATCTATCTATCTATCTATCTCTATCTATCTATCTATCTATCTATCTATCTATCTATCTATCTATCTATCTATCTATCTATCTAATCTTCTTATCCTATCTATCAGCCATCTGTCTTTCTCTGTCTCTCTACCTATCATCCATCATCTATCTATCTATCTATCTATCTATCTATCTATCTATCTATCTATCTATCTATCTATCTATCTATCTATCTATCTATCTATCTATCTATCTATCTATCTATCTATCTATCTATCTATCTATCTATCTATCTATCTATCTATCTATCTATCTATCTATCTATCTAATCTATCTATCTATCTATCTATCTATCTATCTAATCTATCTATCTATCTATCTATCTAATCTATCTATCTATCTATCTATCTATCTATCTATCTATCTATCTATCTATCTATCTATCTATCTATCTATCTATCTATCTATCTATCTATCTATCTATCTATCTATCTATCTATCTATCTATCTATCTATCTATCTATCTATCTATCTATCTATCTATCTATCTATCTATCTATCTATCTATCTATCTATCTATCTATCTATCTATCTATCTATCTATCTATCTATCTATCTATCTATCTATCTATCTATCTATCTATCTATCTATCTATCTATCTATCTATCTATCTATCTATCTATCTATCTATCTATCTATCTATCTATCTATCTATCTATCTATCTATCTATCTATCTATCTATCTATCTATCTATCTATCTATCTATCTATCTATCTATCTATCTATCTATCTATCTATCTATCTATCTATCTATCTATCTATCTATCTATCTATCTATCTATCTATCTATCTATCTATCTATCTATCTATCTATCTATCTATCTATCTATCTATCTATCTATCTATCTATCTATCTATCTATCTATCTATCTATCTATCTATCTATCTATCTATCTATCTATCTATCTATCTATCTATCTATCTATCTATCTATCTATCTATCTATCTATCTATCTATCTATCTATCTATCTATCTATCTATCTATCTATCTATCTATCTATCTATCTATCTATCTATCTATCTATCTATCTATCTATCTATCTATCTATCTATCTATCTATCTATCTATCTATCTATCTATCTATCTATCTATCTATCTATCTATCTATCTATCTATCTATCTATCTATCTATCTATCTATCTATCTATCTATCTATCTATCTATCTATCTATCTATCTATCTATCTATCTATCTATCTATCTATCTATCTATCTATCTATCTATCTATCTATCTATCTATCTATCTATCTATCTATCTATCTATCTATCTATCTATCTATCTATCTATCTATCTATCTATCTATCTATCTATCTATCTATCATCTATCTATCTAATCTATCTAATCTATCTAATCTATCTAATCTATCTAATCTATCTAATCTATCTAATCTATCTAATCTATCTAATCTATCTAATCTATCTAATCTATCTAATCTATCTATCTAATCTATCTATCTAATCTATCTATCTAATCTATCTATCTAATCTATCTATCTAATCTATCTATCTAATCTATCTATCTAATCTATCTATCTAATCTATCTATCTAATCTATCTATCTAATCTATCCTATCTATCCTATCTATCTATCCTATCTATCTATCCTATCTATCTATCCTATCTATCTATCCTATCTATCTATCCTATCTATCTATCCTATCTATCTATCTAGGTGAAATGAGGACCCAGACTGTGGGGGCGATATGCTGACTCTGTAAACCGCTTAGAGAGGGCTGAAAGCCCTATGAAGCGGTATATAAGTCTAACTACTATTGCTATTGCTATTGCCATAACCAGTGGAATGCTTCACTTAACAACGGTGGCCGGAAAGGTCCTCAAATTGGCCATAACTCACCAACCCTCTCACCCCAGAAATCTCGGGCTCCCTCGTAAGTCGTACGTCGAAGACTTCCTGTATGGAGGGGAATTATTATCTTTAGTCTCCGCTCGACGCGGCCCGACTTTCACAAGGCTCCGCTGGCGACACTGAATGAACCCCAGCGAGGATTGTGACCTGTGTCCTTTTGTCACTGCGGGGCTGTGTTTGTGTAATGTGGTCTGGGAGGTTGTGTACCTCGGCCGTTCCTGCTCGGTCAGAGGGGAAAGATTATTTCCCTGGTTCAAAAGCTCAGGTGATTTGGGGGAAAGGAGGAGGGAGAATACAGGCAGTCCTCAACCTACGACCAGAATCGAGCCCGGAATTTCTTTTGTTGAGCGAGACAGTTGCTCAGCAACTTCTGCTCCCTTTTTACAACCCTTCCTTGCCACGTCTGTTAAGTGAATCGCGGCAATTCTCAATGACACCATTGTTAAGTGAATCTGGTTTCCCCTTTTGACTTCTGACATGACTCTGGGACACTGCTATCGTCATAAATATGAGTCAGTCGCCAAGCGTATGGATTTGGATGATGTGACCCTGGGGAGGCGGCAGTTGTCGCGAGTGCGAAAATTGGTCGTAGGTCACTTTTCCCCCCCCAATGCCGTTTTGTAACTTTGTACCGTCGCTAAATGAACTGTTGCAGATCGGGGGCTACCTGTAACAGAACAAAACCAAATGGTTTTTTTTTTTTTACAGACCAAATAAAAATCAAGGGAACTGAAAATGTTTCAGGTGCTTTTTATGAACAGAATAACAGACGTGGAAGGGACCTTGGAGGTCTTCTAGTCCAACCCGCCTGCTTAGCAGGAAACCCTGGCCTGTACCATTTCAGACAAATGGCCTTCCAGTCTCTTCTTAATAGGATAGGATAGGATAGGGGAAAGAAGAATAGAATAGAAATAGAATAGAATAGAAATAGAATAGAATAATGGATAAGATAAAATAATAGGATAGAATAGAATAGAATAGAGGAAAGAATAGAATAGAATAATGGATAGGATAGGATAAGATAGGATGGGGGAAAGAAGAATAGAATAGAATGATAGGATAAGATAGGATAGGATAGAGGAAAGAATAGAATAATAGGATAGGATAGAATAGAGGAAATAAGAATAGAATAGAATAATGGATAGGATAGGATAAGATAGGATGGGGGAAATAAGAATAGAATAGAATGATAGGATAAGATAGGATAAGAGGATGGGGGAAGGAAGAATAGAATAGAATAATAGGATAGAATAGAATAGAATAGAATAGAGGAAAGAAGAATAAAATAGAATAATGGATAGGATAGGGGAAAGAAAAATAGAATAGAATGATAGGATAGGATAGGATATGATAGGGGAAAGAAGAATAGAATAGAATAATGGATAGGCTAGGATAGGGGAAAGAAGAATAGAATAGAATAGAATAATAGATAGGATAGGGAAAAGAAGAATAGAATAGAATAGAATAATGGATAGGATAGGGGAAAAAGAGTAGAATGACAGGATAGAAATAAAAATAGAATAGAAAAGAATAATGGATAGGATAAGATAGGATAGGATAGAGGAAATAAGAATAGAATAGAATAATGGATAGGATAGGAAAGATTAGGATAGGGTAGGATAGGATAGCATAGAAATAGCATAGAAATAGCATAGAAATAGCATAGAAATAAGAGTACAATAGAGTAGAGCAGAGGAGAATAGAATAGAAAGAGTTGGAAGGGACCTTCAGAGGCTTTCTAGTCCAACCCCCTGCTCAGGCAAGAAACTCTATACCTGTGATGGCAAACCTGGGGCACGTCTGCCACAGGTGGCATGCAGAAGACCCCTCTCTGTGGGCACGTGAGCCGTTGCCCCAGCTCAACTCCGCAGTCCTCCCAATGTCCAGCTGGTTCGGCGGAATCTGCCGTGCATGTCCAAGGGGCGGGTCGCATGCGGGAGATGTGTGTGCATATGTGGGGAGGGTCGTGTGCCTGGGAGCAGGGTCTTGCGCCTGCATAGGGGGGGAACACATGTGTCTGTGTGTTGCGAGTGTATGCATGGGGGGGGGGAAATGGAGCCCACGGGGTTGTCACACGCGCATTGTATTATGGGTGTGCATGCGCTTTTGGCGTCCCTGCCCTGTCCTATTTCAGACCAATGGCTGCCCAGCCTCCTCTGGAAAACTTCCAATCCTTTGGCTGGACAACGTGGGACTCGAAGTTCAGTGCTTGGAGCTATTTAGAGACCAAACAAACCGTTGCATCCCAGCCTCTCTGCCAAGTTTCTCTTCCATCTCTCTCTCCTCTCCCTCCCGACCTTCCTCCCGTTTACGGTAGAAACTGGACTCCTCTGCTGAATATACCGTATTTTTCAGAGTATAAGATGCACCCAACTATAAGACGCACCTACATTTAGAAGAGGAAAACAGTTTTAAAAAGGGGGGTGGCCCCCGCATGCTGCATTTTCAGCCCTTTTGGGGGGCCTTTTTTGGGAGCCCTTTCCCAGCCTTTTTTAATCCCATTTTTCAAGGGGTTTTTGGCCTGTTTTGAGGGTTTTTTTCAGCCCGTTTTTGAGGGTTTTCTTGGCTCGCTTTTGAGGCTTTTTTCGGGCCATTTTTGAGGCTTTTGGGGGGCTGTTTTTGAAACTTTTCAAGAAAAAGCTTTTATCGGTCTGTATTAGTCTTTTTTTTTTTCCAGCCCATTTTCGAGGCTTTTTTTTGGCCCATTCTTTAGGGAAAACGGGCCAAAAACAGCCTCAAAAATGGGCCAAAAAAGGGCAAAAAAACCAAGCTGAATCCCCCCCTTTAAAAAACGAGTCACAAAAACCCACAAAAACGGGCTAAGAAAAAAAAATGGGCTGAAGAAAGCCTCGAAAACAGGCCAAAAAAAAGCTTTAAAAACGGACCCCCCAAAAGCCTCGAAAACAGGTTGGAAAAACCTTCCAAAACAAGCCAGAAAAGGGCCCGAAAACGGGTTGTGCGGAGGCCAAAAAATGGCCGGTGGGTGGATGGGGCTTTGGCAATATTCGGTCTATAAGACGCACAGATATTTTCACCTCTGTTTGGGAGACAAATAGTGCGTCTTATAGTCCGAAAAATACGGTAAGTCAGTGTTTCTCAACCTTGGCAACTTGAAGACGTCTGGACTTCAACTCCCAGAATTCCCCAGCCAGCATTCGCTGGCTGGGGAATTCTGGGAGTTGAAGTCCAGACATCTTCAAGTTGCCAAGGTTGAGAAACACTGCGGTAAGTAATAGGCAGATGAAGAAAGAGTCACAATCCCCCCCCCTGGGTCTCGAGGGGGATGAAAATGAGGGGAGGGGGGGGGCAAATTCTCATTTTTTTCCTCCCCATCCGAACATGGTACAGCTGGTCCTCGACGTATGACTACAGTTGAGCCAAAAATTGTTGTTAAATGAGATGTTAAATGACTTTCAGTCCAGAAAGACAGTTGTTAAGTGAGTTTTGGCCCGTTGTACAACCTTTCTGGCCACTGTTGTTAAGTGAACCACTGCCTCTGTTTAAGTTAGTCACACGGTCGTTAAGTGAATCTGGCTTCCCCCTTGACTTTGCTAGTCAGAAGGTCGCAAAAGGGGATCGCGTGACACACACACCCCCAGGACACTGTGACCGTCGTAAATATGAGTCGGTTGGCAAGCGTTTGAATTTTGATGATGTTACTATGGGGCTGTTGCAACGGTCGTAAGTGTGAAAAACGGTCACAAATCACATTTTTCAGTGCGTTGTAACTTTGAACGGTCACTAAACTAGCTGTTGTAAATCCAAGGCTACTTGTAGTCCTGGAGTTACAGCCCTTCACTTAGTGACCATTCGAAAGTTCCAACGACACTGAAAACAGTGAAATTCCGGCGAAAGCTTTTATTTCTCCTTTTCTCTCTTGCAGAAAAAAGCAGAGGAAGCTCATAAGATTTTCGAAGGGCTGGGCCCCAAGGTGGAGCTGGTAAGTACTACTACTACTACTACTACTACTACTACTACTACTACTACTACTACTACTCCTTCTTCTCCCTTTCCTTTCCTTCCCTCCTTCCACTTCCTTTTCTTTCTTCTCTTCCTCTTCTCTATTTTTCTTCCTTCTCTTCCAGTTTAATCTTTTCCTTCCTTCCCACTTCCCTTCTTCTTCTTCTTCTTCTTCTTCTTCTTCTTCTTCTTCTTCTTCTTCTTCTTCTTCTTCTTCTTCTTCTTCTTCTTCTTCCTCCTCCTCCTCCTCCTCCTCCTCCTCCTCCTCCACCACCACCACCACCACCACCACCACCTTTATTCCTCTCCATTTTTCTTGCTTCTCTTCTTTTTCTTCCTTTTCTTCCCTCCTTCCACCTCCTTTTCTTTCTTCTCTTCCTCTATTTTTCTTCCTTCTTTTCCAGTTTAATCTTTTCCTTCCTTCCCACTTCCTTTCTTCTTCTTCTTCTTCTTCTTCTTCTTCTTCTTCTTCTTCTTCTTCTTCTTCTTCTTCTTCCTCTCCTTTCTCTCCTTCTCCTTCTCCTTCTCCTTCTCCTCCTCCTCCTCCTCCTCCTCCACCACCACCACCACCTTTATTCCTCTCCATTTTTCTTGCTTCTGTTCTTTTTCTTCCTTTTCTTCCCTCCTTCCACCTCCTTTTCTTTCTTCTCTTCCTCTTCTCTATTTTTCTTCCTTCTTTTCCAGTTTATCTCAATCCTTTTTCTTCCTTCCTTCCCTCCTCCTCTCTCCTCCTCTTCCATTCTTCTCCTCCATTTTTCTTGCTTCTCTTCTTTTTCTCCCTTTTCGACTTACATTGGGGGGCAAAACAGTTAAGTCTCCGTCTCTTTTCTTGCAGCCTCTTTACAACCAGCCTTCCGACACTAAAGTGTACCACGAAAACATCAAAACGTAAGAAAATGTGGATAATATTTCCTTCCAATCTTTGGTGGTGGGTGACGAAATTTCTACCTCATTTTATACTTATTCTTTTACAGGCAGTGCTCCACTTAACAACTGTTAGTTTAGGGACCGTTCAAAGCTACAACGGTGCCGAATAGAGGGACTCATGACTGCTTTTCACACTTACGACCTTTGTAGCATCCCCATGTTCATGTGAACAAAATTCAGACAGTTGGCAGCTGGCTCATATTTACGACGGGGGTCACGTGATCCCCTTTTGCGACCTTCAGACAAGCAAAGTCAATGGAGGAAGCCAAATTCACTTAACAACCGGGTGACTTAAGTTATCAGCTGCAGCAATTCGCTTAATAACGGTGGCAAGAAAGGTCGTAAAATGGGTGTGCGATCCCCATTTGTGACCTTCGGACAAGCAAAGTCTGGTGGGGAGGCTGGGTTCACTTAACAACGGGTGACTAACTTATCAGCTGCAGTGATTCACTTAACGATGGTGGCAGGAAAGGTAGAATGGGCTCAAAACTCACTTAGCAACAGAAATTTGGGGTCGTAAATTGAGGACTACCTGTAGTTATTACCGGTGGTCCTCAACTTACAACCCCAACTGGAAACAGAATTTCCGTTGCTAAGCGAGGCCTTGACCTCTGGGACGCTGCCACCATCGTAAACACACCCCATTCCAAAAGCACTTGAATTTTGATCACGGGACTGAGGGGCTGCTATGACAGTCGTAACTGCGAGGAACAACTGCGAATCCCCCCCCCCCCCCCCCCGTGTCCATTGTAACTTCGAACAAACAGTTGTAACATTTTCTGGGGTATGAACTGTTCCTCCATAAGGCGGATGCCGAAGATTAATTATTACTAGGGTTTTTTTTGGCAGGCAGGAGTTGAAGCGGGTGTGACTTCTTCCGCACACACACAAACCTTCTGAATACTTTGATCAACACAACCTGTGTTTTTCCTCCTCCTTTCCACCCCCCCCCCAAAAAAAAGCACATGTACTAAAATACTGTAGGAAGGAGGAAAGTTTGGGTGTGAAATTCTGTCCCAGACGGGAGGAAAACTTGTCTCAGCTCTTCTGTGTCTGTCTTCTCCCCCCAAAATCTCTTTTTAGGAACCAGGTGATGAGAAAGAAGCTGATTTTGTTTTTCAAGAGACGGAATCATGCCAGGAAACAAAGGGTAGGGGTGTGTTTCTTTCTTTCTTTCTTTCTTTCTTTCTTTCTTTCTTTCTTTCTTTCTTTCTTTCCTTCCTTCCTTCCTTCCTTCCTTCCTTCCTTCCTTCCTTCCTTCCTTCCTTCCTTCCCTCCCCACTCCCACTCTCCCTCCCTTTCTCTCCCTCTGCCACTTCTCTTCCTTCTCTTTCTCCCTTCTTCTCTCCGTGCCTCTCCCTTCCTTTCTCTCTCCCACTTCCTCTTCTTCCCTCCCTCCCCCCTCTCGCCCCCTCTCTGTTTTCCTCTCTCTTCCTCTCTCCCTCTTTCTCTCCCTCACCCTTTTCCTTCTCTTCCTCCCTCCCTCTACCCTCCTTTCTCCATCTTCCATTTTCTCTCTGCCTCCCTCTTTCTCTCCCTCTCCCACTTCCTTCTCTTCTTCCCTCCCTCCTGCTCCCCTCCCTCTTTCTCTCTTACTTCCTTCTTTTCCTCCCCCCACTCTTTTCCCTCCATCCCGCTGTTTCTCTCCTTCTCCCTCGCTCCCTCCCTCCCTCTCTTCTTCTCCTCCCCCTTCTCCCTCTCTCTCTCTCTCCGTCTATGTCTGTTTCTGGGTTTCCCTGACTCTTTGATCTCTGGGGGATCCCCAGGAGCAGAAGATCTGCCAGCGCTACGACCAACTGATGGAGGCCTGGGAGAAGAAGGTGGACCGGATTGAGAACAACCCCCGCCGGAAGGCCAAGGAGAGCAAAACCCGGGAGTATTACGAGAAGCAGTTCCCGGAGATCCGCAAGCAGCGGGAGCAGCAGGAGAGGTTCCAGAGGTAAGGCCGGACCAGGAGGCCGGATTGCTATCTGGGGGACCCTCTCTTCCTGAACAACTCCTCCCATCCCAGCGTGCTCGGCACGAGGGGTACGTTGGGGGTCTCCCTTTCAAGGACTTCCATCTGCTGGGCCTTTTCTGCTGTGGCTCCTTTATCTCCAAAGGCAGAAATTAGGATAGCTCTCGGCCCGATCCATCCTCAGAACTCTTCTCCCATTCTCACACAGCCCTCCTCCATTCATCCATCCATCCATCCATCCATCCATCCATTCATTCATTCATTTAATCTTTAGATCTTTGATCTAAAGGCCATTCATCTTTATTAAAAACTTATTTATTTATGATTTATTCAACCCATTTCTTTAATTTATTGAATGTTTTAATCTCCAGATCTTTTAATCTTTAATCTAAAGGCCTCTCGTCTTTGTTAAATAAAGATTTATTTACTCCATTTTGATTAAAGATCAACTAATTTAACCATTTATTGTGTTTTTAAATTAATGAATGATTTATTTTTCCTTTAATTTCTTTCATCTTTACCCCTCCTCCATTTACTTATTTATTTATTTAATCTTTAGATCTTTAATCTGAAGACCATTAAAGTTTATTAAAAACTTATTTATTAAATCTTTATTAAAATTTTATTGAACTTAAATATGGTTTATGATTTATTCAACTTATTCCTTTAATTTATTGAATGTTTTATCTCTAGATCTTTAATCTTTAAAGGCCTCTAGTCTTTGTTAAATAAAGATTTATTTACTCAATTTTGATTAAAGATCAATTAATTTAATCATTTATTGTATTTTTACATTTACGAATGATTTATTTTTCCTTTAATTTCTTTCATCTTTAGCTCTTGAATCTAAAGGCCTTTAATCTTTCTTAAATAAAGATTTATTCAATTTTTATTAAGTAAAAATTTAAATAAATGATTTATTTATTGCTTCAATTTATTTAATCTTTAGATCTTTAAACTTTCATCTAAAAATGTTGAATCTTTCTAAAAGATTTGTGTATTAATTAAATATTTATCAAATAATAAAGAGAGCTGAGGTGGCGCAGTGGTTAGAGTGCAGTACTGCAGGCTACTTCAGCTGACTGCTGCCTGCAGTTCAGCAGTTCAAATCCCACCAGGCTCAAGATTGACTCATCCTTCCATCTTTCCGAGGTCGGTAAAATGAGGACCCGGATTGTTGTTGGGGCAAGAGGCTGACTCTGTAAACCACTTAGAGAAGGCTTCAAAAGCACTGTGAAGTGGTACATAAGTTTAAGGGCTATTGCTAATGCTGCTTTTTATTTAATTTTAAATTAAATAAATTTAGGCTACATAAACAGAGGGATAGAATCAAGATCATGTGAAGCATTAATACTTTATAAGGCCTTGGTAAGGCCACACTTGGAATATGGCATTCAGTTTTGGCCTCCATGATGTAGAAAAGATGTGGAGACTCCAGAAAGAGTGCAGAGAAGAGCAACAAAGAGGATTAGGGGACTGGAGGCTAAAACATACGAAGAACGGTTGCAGGAACTGGGCATGTTTAGTTTAATGAAAAGAAGGACCAGGGGAGACATGATAGCAGTCTTCCACTACCTCAGGGGTTGCCCCAAAGAAGAGGGAGTCAAACTATTCTCCAAGGCACCTGAGGGCAGGACAAGAAGCAATGGGTGGAAACTAATCAAGGAGAGAAGCAACTTAGAACAGAGGAGAAATTTCCTGGCAGTGATAAACCTCCCCACGGAGAGAGGAAACTCCTTAAGACAATGGCTGAGTTAGAAACCCCCCCCCCCCCGAAAATTTAAAAGAATTTTCTGGGTTTTTATGGGTGGTTTGTGTGAATGCCCCAACACTGGAAGTCTTTAAGAAGATGCTGGATAGCCATTTGTCTGGAACAGTATAGGGTTTCCTGCCTAGGCAGGGGGTTGGACTAGAGGACCTCCAAGGTCCCTTCCAACTCTGCTATTGTATTGTAATAAATTATTTCATTCATTAATTTATTTATTTCCTGCCAGTCTCGCCAAGGGGCCACTCTAGGCAGTTTTCAGTGATAAAAATGAAGAATGAACAGACATAGAAACAGAAACAAAATAATAGCACAGTAAAATAAACAATGACAAAGGAACACAACGAAAGTACAGGAAGTCCTCGACTTAACGACCACAATTGAGTCAATCAATTGTTGCTCAGTGAGAAATTTGCAAAGCGAAGTTTGCCTCCTTTTACAGCCATTCTTTCTGCAGTCGTTAACCACACTCGTTATGTTAGTCACATGGTTGTTACGTGAATCTGGCTTGTCAGAAGATCACAAAAGTTGATTATGTGACACCTCCCCGCCCCCCACGGGGCAATGCAACTGTCATAAGTACATGCCAGTTGCCAAGCCTCTGAATTTTGATCATGTGACCACGTGAAAAATGGCCCCTGGCCCTTTTCTTCAGGGCCGCCGTCATTTCGAACGGTCACTAAACGAACGGTTGTACGTCGAGGCCTTACCCATAAACACATCTATATCATCATCTTCTTTGAACGACCCATAATCCCTTGCGGGGTGGAGCCTGGGCAGCCAAATGAAGCTAGCAGAGTGTTTAGTGGCCGGATACCTTTCTTGTCTCCGATGCGGAGTTTTGTTCAGATATATTCTCACGGTGCCCAGAAAGAGAAATATCTGCCTCTACCTAGGATCGAACACCACTCCTCGTAAACACATCTACTTGATAGGCCCCCAAAAGACAGAAGTTTCTTCCCCTTGACCTTCTTCCCTTCTGGCGCTTCTGCAGGGTTGGCCAAAGAGGAACTGGCCTTTCGGCCACCATCGCTCGGAGCGAGCACGAAAATCTCCGAGATCATCGACGGGCTGTCGGAACAGGAGGTGAGAGCGACCGCCTTCCCCGGAAGGTTCTCCTTCCCTGCTCTTTTTCTGCTTCCTTCCTTCTTCCCACCCTCCCTCCTCTTTTTCTCCTTCCTTCCTACTTTCCTTCCTCCCTCCCTTTTCTCCTTTCTTCTTCCTCGCTCCCTCCTCTTTTTCTCCTCTCCTCTGCCCTTTCTGCTTTTCCCTTCTCTGTCTTTCTCTCGCTCTCTTCCTCTTCCTTTTTTTTTCTCAACCAGAACAATTAACCAGTGGAACTCCTTACCACCGGAAGTTGTGGGTACTCCATCACTGGACGTTATTAACAGGAGACTGATCAGCCAGTCTCCTCTAACTGCAGTAGTCTAGGCCTGGTCTCCTGCTTGAGCAGGGGGTTGGGCTAGAAGACCTCCAAGGTCCCTTCCAACTCTCTTATTGTCTTTCTCTTCCTTTTTCTGCCTCTCTTGTCTCTTTGGCTTTCGGGAAATAACCAGAACAGGAGAACCGCCATGCCTGACGTCGGCCCACTCAGCAGAGGCAGAGGTGATGCCCTCGGTGTTCACGTCTCTCTCTCTGTCTCTCCCTCCCTCCCTCCCCCCCCTACTCTTCTTCCTCCCTTCCCCCCTCTCCTCCCCCTGCTTCTAGAACAACGAAAAACAGATGCGCCAGCTGTCCGTCATTCCTCCCATGATGTTCGATGCCGAGCAGAGACGCGTGAAGTTCATCAACATGAATGGCCTGATGGAAGACCCCATGAAGATCTACAAGGATCGGCAGTTCATGAACGTCTGGACCGACCACGAGAAGGAGATCTTCAAAGAAAAGTAATCTTCCTCCTTCCTTCCTTTCTCTTGGGGGGGGTGGGGGGGAAGGCGCTAGGGTGCAGTGCAATGGCAGAGTTGGAAGGGACCTTGGAGGTCTTCTAGTGCAGCCCCCTGCCTAGGCAGGAAACCCTGAGAAGAATAAGGATAGGATGAGGACAAGGATAGGATATGATAGAATAGGATAGGATAATGGATAGGATAGGATAATGGATAGGATAGGATAATGGATAGGATAGGATAATGGATAGGATAGGATAATGGATTGGGTTGGATTAGATTGGATTGGATAGGATAGGATAGGATAGGATAGGATAATGGATTGGATAAGATAGGATAATGGATTGGGTTGGATAGGATAGAATAATGGATAGAATAGAATAGAATAATGGATAGGATAGGATAGAATACAATACAATACAATAGCAGAGTTGGAAGGGACCTTGGAAGTCTTCTAGTCCAACCCCCTGCCTAGGCAGGAAACCCTGAGAAAAATAAGGATAGGATGAGGACAAGGATAGGATAAGATAAGATAGGATAGGATAGGATAATGGATAGGATAGGATAATGGATAGGATAGGATAATGGATAGGATAGGATAATGGATTGGGTTGGATTAGATTGGATTGGATAGGATAGGATAGGATAATGGATTGGTTAGGATAGGATAATGGATTGGGTTGGATAGGATAGAATAGGATAGGATAAAATACAATACAATAGAATACAATAGCAAAGTTGAAAGGGATCTTGGAGGTCTTCTAGTCCAACCCCCTCCTTAGGCAGGAAACCCTAAGAAGAATAAGGATAGGATGAGGACAAGGATAGGATAGGATAGGATAATGGATTGGATAGGATAGGATAATGGATAGGATAGGATAGGATGGAATAATAGAATAATGAATAGGATAGGATAGAATACAATAGAATACAATAGAATACAATAGAATAGCAGGGTTGGAGGGGACCTCCCAAACACCTGAGGGCAGAACAAAAAGCAATGGGTGGAAACTAATCAAGAAGAGAAGCAACTTAGAACTGAGGAGAAACTTCCTGACAGTGAGAACGATTAATCAGTGGAACAGAAAATGCCTACAGAAGTTGTGAATGCCCCAACACTGGAAGTCTTTAAGAAGATGTTGGATAGCCATTTGTCTGAAACGGTATAAGGTTTCCTGCCTAGGCAGGGGGTTGGACTAGAAGACCTCCAAGGTCCCTTCCAACTCTGCTATTGTATTGTATTGTACTGTAATTGTATTAATGAAAAGGACTAGGGGAGACATGTAAGCAGTCTTCCAATATCTCTCACAAAGAAGAGGGAGTCAAGCTATTCTCCAAGGCACCTGAGGGCAGAACAAGAAGCAATGCGTGGAAACTAATCAAGGAGAGAAGCAACTTAGAACTCAGGAGAAACTTCCTGACAGTGAGAACAATGAATCAGTGGAACAGAAGTTGCCTCCAGAAGCTTTGAATGCCCCAACACTGGAAGTCTTTAAGAAGATGCTGGATAGCCATTTGTCTGGAACAGTATAGGGTTTGCTGCCTAGGCAGGGGGTTGGACTAGAAGACCTCCAAGGTCCCGTCCAACTCTGCTATTGCAGTGTTTCTCAACCTTGGTCACTTGAAGATGTCTGGACTTCAACTCCCAGAATTCCCCAGCCAGCATTCGCTGGCTGGGAAATTCTGGGAATTGAAGTCCAGACATCTTCAAGTGGCCAAGATTGAAAAACACTGTGCTATTGTATTGTAGAAGGTAACATGCATTAGAATAAACATGGACATTTCCGCATGAGATCGGTACAAGTAGATGGATATAAATAAGTGTAACGTGGCCACGAGCACATAAAATGAGCCCATATCAATGGGGACAGTAGGACAGGGACGGAAGGCGCGTGGGTGCCCTTATGCACGCCCCCTTAGGGACCTCTTAGCAAAGGTGTGAGGTCCACGGTGGACAGTTTAAGGTGAAAAATACGGGGGTTTGAGGAACTAACAACGGAGTCAGGGAGAGCATTCCAGGCATCGACCAATCTGTTGCCAAAGTCGTATTTTCCGCAATCGAGTTTGGAGCGGTTTATTTTGAGTTTTGTATCTATTGTTTGCCCGAGTGTTGTTGCGGTTGAAGCTGAAGTAGTCGTTGACAAGTAGGACGTTATACGTAGGATGTTATATATACTTTGCTTGAGTGTCAAGTTGGCAGCTGAATTTAGAAGCTTTTAAGGGTGCCTGGAAAGAACATTTTAAGTGTGGGGTGTTTGATGAACTCTGAGCTGGCTGGTTTTCTTGCAGACGTTTCATGGCCCAACTAGGCAACGCCATCAGTGCTAGAAGAGAGCGGGGGGGTTGCAGGGAAGAGGAGGACGCATGTCAGTCAGTCAGGAAGTTGCCTAAACCTGGCTGTTTTCCTTGTTTTGATTACAGGTTTGTCCAGCATCCTAAAACTTTGGCCTCATAGCTTCCTATTTAGAACGAAAGGTAAGATGGAGTTTTGCTATCATGGGGAACAATCAGGCCAGAAGCTGCAGAGGCCAACAATCATCTTCCCATCGGCTTTCTTGGCTTTTCTTGGGTTTTACTTTTCTTGGGTTTTACTTTATCTTTACTTTTACTTTTAGTTTACTATTTTATTTGATTATTTTACTTTGTTTTGTTTTGTTTTGTTTTGTTTTACTTTACTTTACTTTTATTTTTACGTTTACTTTTACTTTTTAGTTTACTATTTTATTTGATTATTTTACTTTGTTTTGTTTTACTTCACATTTTTACTTCATTTCACCACTTTACTATATGTTTTATTTTTTAAAATTATTATTATTATTTCCACTTTTATTATTTGATAAATAATTCAAGGAGAGGGAGACGGGAGAGGGGGGAGGGAGGGAGAGAGGAGGGAGAGAGAGAGGAGAGAGGGGGGAGGGAGAGGGGGAGGAGGGAGAGAGGAGAGAGGAAGGGAGGGAGAGAGGGAGGGAGAGAGAGGAGAGAGAGAGGGAGGGAGAGAGAGAGGAGAGAGGGGGAGGGAGAGGGAGGGAGGGAGAGCGGAGGGAGAGCGGAGGGAGAGAGAGGAAGGGAGGGAGAGGGGGGAGGGAGAGAGGGGGGAGGGAGAGAGGGGGGAAGGGAGGGAAAGAGAGGAGAGAGGGAGGGCGAGAGAGAGGAGAGAGAGGGAGGGAGAGGGGGGAGAGAGAGAGGAAGGGGGGAAGGGAGAGGGGGGAGGGAGAGAGAGGAAGGGAGGGAGAGAGGGAGAGAGAGAGAGAGAGAGAGGGGGGAAGGGAGGGAGAGAGAGGAGAGAGAGGGAGGGAGAGGGGGGAGGGAGAGAGGAAGGGAGGGAGAGAGAGGGAGAGAGAGAGAGGGGAAGGGAGGGAGAGAGAGGAGAGAGGGAGGGCGAGAGAGAGAGGAGAGAGAGGGAGGGAGAGGGAGGGAGAGAGAGAGGAAGGGAGGGAGAGAGAGAGGAGAGAGAGAGAGGGAGGAGAGAGAGACCCAAAGTCACCCAGACCCAGTCATACCTAAAGTGATTAGCCCAGTGTTATCCAATCCAATAACACACAATAGGCAACAACACAACACTGTACAAAATACAAAACTCAATCCAATCCAATATACAATGCTCAACAACCCAATAACTGCACATAATACGAAATTCAATAAAGCACAAAACACAATATACTGCAACACAACAAAGTAGAATACAACAACCTAAAAGACATCTGAAGGTTGCTGCGTCCACGCCCACCCATTCCCGTGACCGCCTAGCCACACCCACGAACCCCATTGTTGAATTATCTGAACCCCACCACTGTGGCTGATCCTTTCTTTGGGCCAGTGATTTCCAGCTGCTCTTAGCCCCAGGAATTCCCCCCCCCCCTTTTAAACATCTGATGGGAAATGGCTCTCCTGCCATCTCTATTATTTCCACATCGCGGTTTGTTTCTCGCGCCGAATGTTAAGACCAGAGTTTCTCGCCTGCTCGTTCGCTTTAGGGAAAAGTTTCTCCTTTTAACGAACGGTCTCCCCGTTTGGCCTTTCCAGAACGTGCCGGACTGCGTCTTGTATTACTACTTGACCAAGAAAAACGAAAACTACAAGGCCCTGGTGCGGAGGAACTACGGCAAGCGGCGAGGGAGAAACCAGGTGAGTCTCCCTTTGGAGTTTCTGGTCCGGGGATGGCGGACCTTTTCGGTACCGAGTCGCCAAACCGGAACACATGTGCATGTTGGGTGCTCCGGAGACCAGCTGGATGGCACATGCATGCCTTCCGGGCTGTTTTTGAAAAAGAACAGTCTGGTTTTTGGCTGTTTTTGAGGGCATTTTCTGGGCTGTTTTTGGAAAACGGCCTGAAAAATGGCCCGGAAATAGTCCAAAGAACAGCCTGGTTTTTGGCTGTTTTTCGAGGGCATTTTCTGGGCTGTTTTTGGGACGTTTTCAATCCTCCAATGCCTGCAAAGACTGGCTGGCTGGTGCGCACATTGAGATTGAGATTTGTTTTATTTATATGCCGCCCTATTCCCAGCGGGACTCAGGGCGGCGCACAAACCCAAGGAGGGAAAGGGAAACACAAAAACTACAACACAAGCATTTAAAAATAACCAACAGATACACAAATCGAGTGGGGAGGGGAACTCATCAACCCCAGGCCTGCTGACACAGCCAGGTTTTAACGGCTTTTCGGAAGGCCTGGAGAGAGGTGAGGGTCCGAATCTCTGCGGGTAGCTCGTTCCAAAGGGCCGGAGCCACCACAGAGAAGGCCCTCCCCCGGGTCGTAGCCAGATGACATTGGCTGGTAGACGGGAACCGGAGGAGGCCGACCCTGTGCGATCTAACGGGTCTGTGGGAGGTAATTGGCAGCAGGCAGTCTCTCAAGTACCCAGGTCCAATACCATGAAGGGCTTTATAAGTGACAACTAGCACCTTGAAGTGTATCCGGAGACCGATCGGAAGCCAGTGCAGCTCGCGGAGTGCCGGAAACTTGAAGAGCAGGTGCCGAAGTCACGTGTGCCCACAGAGAGAGCTATGTATGCCACCTCTAGAATACGTGCCATAGGTTGCCCAAACACGGTTCTAGTCCCTGGTGTTCTCACACTGGGAAAGGCTGGCTTTTAACGGTGCTCCTTTTTGGAATGAGTTCACGTGTATTGGGCCCAGATTAGCATCAGTTGAGCGAGGAGGAATTATTTCCATCCTTTGGCTGTGCGTCTGGGTACATTCTTGGCTTTGTTATACGGGTAGTCCTCGGCTTACGACCCACAAATGAGCTCCAGATTTCTGTTGCTGAGCGAGACGTTTGTTAAGGGAGTTTTGCCCCATTTTATGACCTTTCTTGCCACTGTTGTTAAGCGAATCGCCGCAGCTGTTAGATTAATGACACGGCTGTGAATCTGGCTTCCCCCCCCCCCCGCCCCCCTCACTTGGCTTGTCAGAAGGTCACACAAGGGGATCATGTGACCCCGCAACCGTCATAAATACGAGTCAGTTGCCAAGCGTCTGAATTTTGATCATCGGGATACAGCAACAATAGCAATAGCAATAGCAGTTAGACTTATCTACCGCTTCATAGGGCTTTCAGCCCTCTCTAAGCGGTTTACAGAGTCAGCAAATTGCCCCCACAGTCTGGGTCCTCATTTCACCCAGATAGATAGATAGATAGATAGATAGATAGATAGATAGATAGATAGATAGATAGATAGATAGATGATTGATAGATAGATAGATAGATAGATAGATAGATAGATAGATGATTGATAGATAGATAGATAGATAGATAGATAGAGATAGATAGATAGATAGATAGATAGATAGATAGATAGATAGATAGAGATAGATAGATAGATAGATAGATAGATAGATAGATAGATAGATAGATAGATAGATAGATAGATAGATAGATAGATAGATAGATAGATAGGATAGGATAGGATAGGATAGGATAGGATAGGATAGGATAGGATAGATATAGAGGATAGATAGATAGATAGATAGATAGATAGATAGATGATAGATAGATAGATGATAGATAGATAGATAGATGATAGATAGATAGATAGATAGATAGACAGACAGACAGACAGACAGACAGACAGACAGACAGACAGACAGATAGATAGATAGATAGATAGCAATAGCAGTTAGACTTATATACCGCTTCATAGGACTTTCAGCCCTCTCTAAGCGGTTTACAGAGTCAGCATATTGCCCCCACAGTCTGGGTCCTCATTTCACCCAGATAGATAGATAGATGATAGATAGATAGATAGATAGATAGATAGATAGATAGATAGATGATTGATAGATAGATAGATAGATAGATAGATAGATAGATAGATGATAGATAGATAGATAGATAGATAGATAGATAGATGATAGATAGATAGATAGATAGATAGATAGATAGATAGATAGATAGATAGGATAGGATAGATATAGATAGATAGATAGATAGATAGATAGATAGATAGATAGATAGATGATAGATAGATAGATAGATGATAGATAGATAGATAGATAGATAGATAGATAGATGATAGATAGACAGACAGACAGACAGACAGACAGACAGATAGATAGATAGATAGCAATAGCAGTTAGACTTATATACCGCTTCATAGGGCTTTCAGCCCTCTCTAAGCGGTTTACAGAGTCAGCATATTTGCCCCCACAGTCTGGGTCCTCATTTCACCCACCTCGGAAGGATGGAAGGCTGAGTCAACCTTGAGCCGGTGAGATTTGAACCGCTGAACTGCAGATAACAGTCAGCTGAAGTGGCCTGCAGTACTGCACCCTAACCACTGCGCCACCTCGGCTCTTTCAGGGTTGCAAATAGTACAGTAAAATAAAATAGTAAAAGTAAAATAAAGTGAAATGAAACAAAAGGGTCTTATTTCCTTTTTACCCACAAAATATGGCTTGGGCCTTATTATGAGGGGAGGGTTTATTGTTTTGGGGTTGGTAGGCGGCTGCTCTCTTCCGAGCGGGCTCCCAAAGAGCCGGGCACAGCCTCAGGGGCGAATGGCCGTGTTGCGCTCTTGTAGCAGCGCAACACAGCAGCCATGAAGCGACCACGCTCACGAGCAGCCACCCGGCAAACCCCCCTTTCCAGCCGGGCACAGCGCCATTCACCAACCTAGCGGTATCCCGAAGGTGCCAAGCAACGCGATCACCTTTGCCCCCCCCCCAGGTTCCCGCGCCTTGGTACCTTTGGGATACTGCTAGGTGGGTGAGTGGCGCTCTGACTGGCCGGAGGTGAGGGGTTGTCCAGGGGGCTTATATGCAGGGGGGTGGGATTTATATTTTTGCCCACCAGAAAAATGTGGCATGGCCTTATTATCAGGACATGGCGTATTTTCGGGGAAACGTAGTAGTAGTAGTAGTAGTAGTAGTAGTAGTAGTAGTAGTAGTAGTAGTAGTAGTAGTAGTAAATAATAATAATAATAATAATAATAATAATAATAATAATAATAATAACTCCGCCGTTGCTGGTCCCAAGCCCGGATGAGAAAGGAGGAAGGTTGGGATCAGGTTGGCATCTGGTCCCGTAAAAAAAACCCCGCCAACCCATACAATATGGTGAAAAAAACGAATAAGAATTCCATACCGCATCGGTCGTCGCGCGGGTTAACAAGGGCCGCGGCGGATGTTGGGGTCCCTGGACATCCGTCGACAAGTGGGCTACAAGTGGACCAGCCAACAAAACGACAAAAATATAGTGCAGATGAAAACCGTGCCATAATGGCCTGTTACTACAACTCAGAGCCAGAAAAAAGAGGATATTTAAAGCGAATGTATGAATTATGGAAACAACAATATCCAGATTCAAATGTTAGTGAACAACGACTAGCAGATCAAAGGCGATTTATTATACGGAATAAAGTGTTTAGTGAAGTTGAACATGAGGAGATTCAGGCAAATTGCAAAACCCAAAACACAATATCACAAGCGGAAATAACTGATATTCAAGACACAACTAAAGACACTATAGTAGAACTCCCAGAAGAAGCTCTCGGGGAGGAAATAACATCACCACCACTAGAACCAGTTATCATTGAACCAACTGATGAACTAACTCAAAAACAAAAAGAATTGAAGGATAAGATCATGGAGCATTTTCTGCTTAATGAGGAAAGGCAACGTTTACCATCACTAAAAACTGTGCCTAAGAAAATTTTGGCCCCTATCATGAAAATGGTTAATGCAGTGTTTTCAACAATTGAACCGGGATCCATCTTGGAAACAAACCAGTTAATGTACAGCGCAGCTGTAATAGTCACTAATGAACTAGGCATTAAAATTAAAGTACCTAGTCACACAACAGAAAAAGCATCAAAGCCAAAGTGGAAAATCCGTTTAGAACAAAAAATCAAAAAATTAAGGGCAGATGCTAGTAACTTAAAGAACATGCATGAGCAACGGCTTAAAAACAACAAAATCATAGATCGGCTAATCAGAAGATATAGATTGGATACAAGAAACATCAATGAAGCTGTAGAGATTGTAAAACAGCAGATAACAGCAACAGCTAGAAAAATTGAAAGATATGAGGCACGAATCATCCAATATAAACAAAATCAGCAATTTCGATCAGACCAACGGCGTTTTTATCAAAGTCTTAATGTGAATCGTGACACCAAAAGTGAAAAACCAGAAAAGCAGGCCACAGTTGAATTCTGGAAAGAATTGTGGGAAAATGCAAAGGACTACAACAAGGAAGCAAAGTGGATACATGACTTTGAGAAAAGCATTGGCAACAAACAAATGCAAGTATTAGAAATAACAACTGAGATGATAAAAAATCGAGTTAAAAAGGTAAAGAATTGGACATCACCTGGAAAGGACCAATTACATGGTTTCTGGCTCAAATATCTGACCAGTTTACATGCAATATTAGCCAGGCAACTGAATGAAATTTTACAAAAGGGCCAAATTGATGAATGGTTGACAACTGGAAAAACATACTTGATTCAGAAAGATCCAACTAAAGGAACAACACCTGAAAACTATAGACCAATAACATGCTTGCCAACAACCTTCAAATTACTCACAGGCATTATTGCAGATAACATGATGGATTATTTGGAAACAAACAACATCTTGCCAGTAGAGCAAAAAGGCAACAAAAGAAGGAGCAGGGGCACAAAAGATCAGCTTCTAATTGATAAAATGATATTAGAAAATTGTAAGAACAGAAAAACGAACTTGAATATGGTCTGGATTGATTACAAAAAGGCATTTGACTCACTGCCACATAGTTGGATCATAAAATGCTTAGAAACAACTGGCATTAGCAAAAATATTACATCCTTTACTGAAAAGGCAATGAAACAATGGAGAACTGAGTTGGCAGTAGGGAATGAGAGCTACGGAATGGTTAATATCAAGCGAGGAATTTTCCAGGGTGATTCACTTTCACCTCTTCTCTTCATCATCGCAATGATCCCACTATCAGTAATCTTAAAAAAAATGAAATTAGGCTACCAAACAGCCAAAAAAGCTGAAAAAATTTCGCATTTACTATATATGGATGATTTGAAACTCTATGGAAAATCAGAAATAGAAATCCAATCATTGACAAATACAGTCCGAGTATTCAGCACCGATATTTCAATGCAGTTTGGCATGGAAAAATGCGCCACTGTATCCATAAAAAGGGGCAAAATCACTGCATCTGAGGGAATTGAAATGCCCAATGGCCAACTAATTAAATGCAAAGAAAATGAAGCCTACAAATACTTAGGCATTCTGCAGTTGGATAACATCAAGCATGGAGAAGTAAAAACTATTGTCAGGCGAGAGTACACCAACAGAGTTAGGAAAATTTTGAAATCTAAATTGAATGGTGGAAATACAATCAAGGCCATAAATACCTGGGCAATACCAGTTATAAGATACACAGCTGGCATAGTTAACTGGACACAAGCTGATTTGGACCTTTTGGACCGAAAAACCAGGAAACTAATGACAATGCACTACAGTTTACATCCACGTGGTGATACTGATAGACTATATCTGCCCCGAAAATCAGGTGGCAGAGGATTATTACAAGTGAAGCAAACAGTTGAAGAGGAAAAACATGCACTGGCTGATTATTTAAAAGAAAGTCAAGAACATCTATTAATCGAAGTAAAGAACAAAAATCTACTGAAGGCCCAACAGACAAAACAAGAATACAGAAAAGATGTGATAAAATCAAGAATGGAGAGTTGGCAGAACAAAGCACTGCATGGTCAATTTCTGGAAAAAATAAAAGATAAAGTGGACAGTGAACAAACTTGGTTATGGTTAAAAACAGGTACATTAAAGAAAGAAACAGAGTCACTAATCCTGGCTGCGCAAGAACAAGCTATCCGCACAAATGCCATTAAGGCCAAAATCGAAAAATCCTCTGATGATGCCAAATGCAGACTTTGCAAAGAAGCTGATGAAACTGTTGATCACATACTCAGCTGCTGTAAAAAAATCGCGCAGACTGATTATAAATTGCGGCACAATTCAATCCAATGATCCATTGGAATTTGTGCAAAAATTATAATATTAAAACAGCAATAAACTGGTGGGAACATCAGCCTGAAAAAGTCACTGAAAATCAGATGGTCAAGATCTTGTGGGATTTCCGTATACAAACCGACAAAATACTGGCGCATAATACACCAGACATCACACTGGTTGAGAAAAATAAGGTCACAATCATAGACATCGCAATACCAGGTGATAGCAAGGTCGCCGAGAAATCGCAAGATACCAGGACTTAAAAATCGAAATTCAACGACTATGGCACAAACCAGCAGTGGTAATTCCAGTGGTAATTGGCACACTGGGTGCTATTCCAAAAGCACTGGAATTACATTTAAAACAGTTAAAAATTGACAAAATCACCATCAGTCAAATGCAAAAAGCCGCACTGCTTGGATCTGCACGCATATTACGAAAATACGTTACGACGTCCTAGGCCCCTGGGTGGGGCCCGACTAGTAACCAATGCCAAATCCGGCGAAACAACTGGCCGCTGTGATACAATTGTACAATAATAATAATAATAATAATAATAATAATAATACTACCACCACCTAAGGTCCTGGCTATATATATATTTAGTTATATTCTCTCTCTCTCTCTCTCTCTCTCTCTCTCTCTCTCTCTCTCTCTCTCTCTCTCTCTCTATCTATCTATCTATCTATCTATCAATTGTCTGTCTGTCTGTCTGTCTACCTATCTCTAGCTCTCTGTGTCTCTATCTATCTATCTATCTATCTATCTATCTATCTATCTATCTATCTATCTATCATCTATCTATCTCTAGCTCTCTGTGTATCTATCTATCCATCCATCCATCTATCTATCTATCTCTAGCTCTGTCTCCATCCATCCATCCATCCATCCATCCATCCATCCATCCATCCATCCATCCATCCATCATCTATCTATTTCTAGCTCTCTGTGTATCTATCTATCTATCTATCTATCTATCTATCTATCTATCTATCTATCTATCTATCTATCTATCTATCTATCTATCTATGTCTGTATCTATATCTATCAGTATCTATCTATCTCTCAGTATCTATCATCTACCAGTATCTATCTATCTATCTATCTATCTATCTATCTATCTATCTATCTATCTATCTATCTATCTATCTATCTATCTATCATCTATCTATCTATCTATCTATCTATCTATCATCTATCTATCTATCTATCTATCTATCTATCTATCTATCTATCTATCTATCTATCTATGTCTGTATCTATATCTATCAGTATCTATCTATCTCTCAGTATCTATCATCTACCAGTATCTATCTATCTATCTATCTATCTATCTATCTATCTATCTATCTATCTATCTATCTATCTATCTATCATCTATCATCTATCTATCTATCTATCTATCTATCTATCTATCTATCTATCTATCTATCTATCTATCTATCTATCATCTATCATCTATCTATCTATCTATCTATCTATCTATCTATCTATCTATCTATCTATCTATCTATCATCTATCATCTATCTATCTATCTATCTATCTATCTATCTATCTATCTATGTCTGTATCTATATCTATCAGTATCTATCTATCTCTCAGTATCTATCATCTACCAGTATCTATCTATCTATCTATCTATCTATCTATCTATCTATCTATCTATCTATCTATCTATCTTTCTTTCTTTCTTTCTTTCTTTCTTTCTTTCTTTCTTTCTTTCTTTCTTTCTTTAAATGTTCAGTTGAGTGAGTTTCTTGTTTAATGAATAACGTATAAGGTATAGTAGTAATAATAATAATAATAATAAATAAGGCTTTAAAAATTCGCCCGGTTTGCAGAGTGTAAGGGGGAGGGGGGACTGGGCCTGGGTTGCAGGGGCGGAGGGCCCCCCTCCTCCCTCCGGTCAGCCCCTGTGAATCAGAGCCGCGGCAGGTGGCACGGCTGGCCCAGCTGACCACATAGGAAAAAAAAAAAAAAACACGCCGGCGGCTCTGACAGCTAATCCTGCCCTCGCTCCGCGCGGCATCACCTCGGGTAACCCAGTCGGGATTAGCGCCGCTCACATGCGCCAGGACCGTCTCCCTTCACTTGGGGGGGGATTAAAGTGGCCGGGAAGACCACCCCTTCTTATTATCTTCTTCTTTTTCTTTCCACTTTAACCCCCCCCTCCCTCCCTCCCTCCCTCCCTCCTCCCCTCCGGAATCACCGCCTGGCAGGGTCAGGTAGTGACTCTCTTCTTCCCCCTGCCAGGCCTGGCAGGGAGGGAGGGAAGGAGGGAGGGGGAGAGCCCTGGTCGGCAAACTTTGCCTTCTTTTTGTGGTTGTTTGCCGTTCCCCCCTTCCGGGGGGGAGGGGCCCACGGATAGCTTCTTACTCCCCTCCCCCGGCCACCGATGAGCGTTCAGGTACGTCGATCCGAGAGGCTTCAGGCGATGGAAGGTTTGTGTTTTTGGTAGTTTGCCTTTTCTTTCTCTGTCTCTTTCTGTCTCTCAACTGCCTATCCTGTCTTATCTATCGATATGTCTATCGTCTGTCTATCTATCTATCTATCTATCTATCTATCTATCTATCTATCTATCTATCTATCTATCTATCTATCTATCATCTATCTATTATATTTGAATCTATATCAATCTGTCTGCCCATCCATCTTTATCTATCTATCTATCTATCTATCTATCTATCTATCTATCTATCTATCTATCTATCTATCTATCTATCTATCTATCTATCTATCTATCTACCATATTTGAATCTATATCAATCTGTCTGCCCATCCATCTTATATCTATCTTATCTGTCTGTCCATCCATCTTTATCTATCTATCTATCTATCTATCTATCTATCTATATCTATCTATCTATCTATCTATCTATCTATCTATCTATCTATCTATCTATCTATCTATCTATCATCTATCTATTATATTTGAATCTATATCAATCTGTCTGCCCATCCATCTTATATCTATCTTATCTGTCTGTCCATCCATCTTTATCTATCTATCTATCTATCTATCTATCTATCATCTATCATCTATCTATCTATCTATCTATCTATCTATCTATCTATCTATCTATCTATCTATCTATCATCTATCATCTATCTATCTATCTATCTATCTATCTATCTATCTATCTATGTCTGTATCTATATCTATCAGTATCTATCTATCTCTCAGTATCTATCATCTACCAGTATCTATCTATCTATCTATCTATCTATCTATCTATCTATCTATCTATCTATCTTTCTTTCTTTCTTTCTTTCTTTCTTTCTTTCTTTCTTTCTTTCTTTCTTTCTTTCTTTAAATGTTCAGTTGAGTGAGTTTCTTGTTTAATGAATAACGTATAAGGTATAGTAGTAATAATAATAATAATAATAAATAAGGCTTTAAAAATTCGCCCGGTTTGCAGAGTGTAAGGGGGAGGGGGGACTGGGCCTGGGTTGCAGGGGCGGAGGGCCCCCCTCCTCCCTCCGGTCAGCCCCTGTGAATCAGAGCCGCGGCAGGTGGCACGGCTGGCCCAGCTGACCACATAGGAAAAAAAAAAAAAAACACGCCGGCGGCTCTGACAGCTAATCCTGCCCTCGCTCCGCGCGGCATCACCTCGGGTAACCCAGTCGGGATTAGCGCCGCTCACATGCGCCAGGACCGTCTCCCTTCACTTGGGGGGGGATTAAAGTGGCCGGGAAGACCACCCCTTCTTATTATCTTCTTCTTTTTCTTTCCACTTTAACCCCCCCCCTCCCTCCCTCCCTCCCTCCCTCCTCCCCTCCGGAATCACCGCCTGGCAGGGTCAGGTAGTGACTCTCTTCTTCCCCCTGCCAGGCCTGGCAGGGAGGGAGGGAAGGAGGGAGGGGGAGAGCCCTGGTCGGCAAACTTTGCCTTCTTTTTGTGGTTGTTTGCCGTTCCCCCCTTCCGGGGGGGAGGGGCCCACGGATAGCTTCTTACTCCCCTCCCCCGGCCACCGATGAGCGTTCAGGTACGTCGATCCGAGAGGCTTCAGGCGATGGAAGGTTTGTGTTTTTGGTAGTTTGCCTTTTCTTTCTCTGTCTCTTTCTGTCTCTCAACTGCCTATCCTGTCTTATCTATCGATATGTCTATCGTCTGTCTATCTATCTATCTATCTATCTATCTATCTATCTATCTATCTATCTATCTATCTATCTATCTATCTATCATCTATCTATTATATTTGAATCTATATCAATCTGTCTGCCCATCCATCTTTATCTATCTATCTATCTATCTATCTATCTATCTATCTATCTATCTATCTATCTATCTATCTATCTATCTATCTATCTATCTATCTATCTACCATATTTGAATCTATATCAATCTGTCTGCCCATCCATCTTATATCTATCTTATCTGTCTGTCCATCCATCTTTATCTATCTATCTATCTATCTATCTATCTATCTATATCTATCTATCTATCTATCTATCTATCTATCTATCTATCTATCTATCTATCTATCTATCTATCATCTATCTATTATATTTGAATCTATATCAATCTGTCTGCCCATCCATCTTATATCTATCTTATCTGTCTGTCCATCCATCTTTATCTATCTATCTATCTATCTATCTATCTATCTATCTATCTATCTATCTATCTATCTATCTATCTACCATATTTGAATCTATATCAATCTGTCTGCCCATCCATCTTATATCTATCTTATCTGTCTGTCCATCCATCTTTATCTATCTATCTATCTATCTATCTATCTATCTATCTATCTATCTATCTATCTATCTATCTATCTTCTTCTTCTTCTTCTTCATCATCATCATCATCATCATCATCATCATCATCATCTATCTTTATTTGTATCTATATCAATCTATCTGTCAATCCCTCCATCCTATATCTCTTGTCTGTCTGTCTGTCTGTCTGTCTATCTATCTATCTATCTATCATCTATCGTCTTTCTCTTTCACTTATCTATCTATCTATCTATCTATCTATCTATCTATCTATCTATCTATCTATCTCTCTCTCTCTCTTCTCTCTCTCTCTCTCTCTCTCTCTCTCTCTCTCTCTCTCTCTCTCTCTCTCTCTCTCTCTCTCTCTCTTGTCTGTCTGTCTGTCTGTCTCTAGCTCTCTGTGTCTCTATCTATCTGTCTATCTGTCTGTCTATCTATCTATCTATCTATCTATCTATCTATCTATCTATCTATCTATCTATCTATCATCTATCTATTATATTTGAATCTATATCAATCTGTCTGCCCATCCATCTTTATCTATCTATCTATCTATCTATCTATCTATCTATCTATCTATCTATCTATCTATCTATCTATCTATCTATCTATCTATCTATCTATCTATCTATCTATCTATCTATCTACCATATTTGAATCTATATCAATCTGTCTGCCCATCCATCTTATATCTATCTTATCTGTCTGTCCATCCATCTTTATCTATCTATCTATCTATCTATCTATCTATATCTATCTATCTATCTATCTATCTATCTATCTATCTATCTATCTATCTATCTATCTATCTATCTATCTATCATCTATCTATTATATTTGAATCTATATCAATCTGTCTGCCCATCCATCTTATATCTATCTTATCTGTCTGTCCATCCATCTTTATCTATCTATCTATCTATCTATCTATCTATCTATCTATCTATCTATCTATCTATCTATCTATCTATCTATCTATCTATCTACCATATTTGAATCTATATCAATCTGTCTGCCCATCCATCTTATATCTATCTTATCTGTCTGTCCATCCATCTTTATCTATCTATCTATCTATCTATCTATCTATCTATCTATCTATCTATCTATCTATCTATCTATCTATCTATCTATCTATCTATCTATCTATCTACCATATTTGAATCTATATCAATCTGTCTGCCCATCCATCTTATATCTATCTTATCTGTCTGTCCATCCATCTTTATCTATCTATCTATCTATCTATCTATCTATCTATCTATCTATCTATCTATCTATCTATCTATCTATCTATCTATCTTCTTCTTCTTCTTCTTCATCATCATCATCATCATCATCATCATCATCATCATCTATCTTTATTTGTATCTATATCAATCTATCTGTCAATCCCTCCATCCTATATCTCTTGTCTGTCTGTCTGTCTGTCTGTCTATCTATCTATCTATCTATCATCTATCGTCTTTCTCTTTCACTTATCTATCTATCTATCTATCTATCTATCTATCTATCTATCTATCTATCTATCTATCTATCTATCTATCTATCTATCTATCTATCTATCTATCTATCTATCTATATCTATCTTACTTGTATCTCTTATCTGTCTTATCTAACATCTATCCAATCCATCCAATTTTCTCTTTCTTTCTTTCTTTCTTTCTTTCTTTCTTTCTTTCTTTCTTTCTTTCTTTCTTTCTTTCTTTCTTTCTTTCTTTTTCTTTTTCTTTCTTCTACCTACCTACTTACCTCTCATCTCTATCTCTATCATATCTGTATGTCTGTATCTACACCTATGTCTATCTGTCCATCCCTCCATCCATCTATCTATCTCTATACCTGGCTTTTGGGCAGGTAGTTGGATTTGCTCCGTTTGCTGAATAATGAACTTAGAACTTCTTTTAAAACTGGGGTGGGGGTGGGGGGAGAGATGCTAACTTCGGAACTGTTTTATTGGTTGAGCTTTAACTGGACTTGGTGACAAACCTATCCTGTCTGTCTGTCTGTCTGTCTGTCTCAAGTTGAAGATGAATTGTATTTATTTGTGGAGTTCTTGGTGCTCTCTGGGCCAAACTGGATAACATCCTCGGTGCTTGAAGGGATGGTGGGGGGGTTGCGAAGAGGAGGAGGAGGAGGAGGAGGAGGAGGAGGAGGAGGAGGAGGAAGACTGTGGGGTCCTTGGTGCTCTCTGAGCTTGGTGGTTTCCTTGCAGACGTTTCATGACCCAGCTAGGTAATGTTATCAGAGCTAGAAGGGTTTGCGGAGATGAGAAGGAGGACGGTGCGGTCCCCGTAACTCTCTATGGTGGGTTGTTTTGTTGCAGATGTTTCACCACCCGACTAGGTAACATCTTTCAAGCTAGAAGGGAAGGGGGGTTGAGGATTGGAGCAGGTGGAGAAGGGAGGAGGAGGAGGAGGAGGAATGTGGGGTCCTTGGTGCTCTCTGAGCTTGGTGGTTTTCTTGCAGATGTTTCATTACCCAACTAGATGACCTCATCAGTGCTAGAGGGGAAAGGGTTTGCAGAGAGGAGGAGGAGGAAGAAGAAGAAGAAGAGGAGGAGGTGGAGGAGGAGGAAGAAGGGGAGAACTGTGGGATCCTTGGTGCTCTCTGAATTTAAGGGTTTTTTTTCCAGACGTTTCATGACCCAACTAGGGAACAATATCAATTCCAAAGGAGAGGGCGATTGTAGAGAGGAGGAAGAGGAGAACTGTGGGATCCTTCGTGCTCTCCGAGCTTGGTGGTTTCCTTGTAAACATTTCATGACCCAGCTAGCTAACATCCTCAGTGCTAGAAGGGAGAGGGAGGCGAAGGGCCTCGGGGCCCTTGGTGATCCCTGAGCGTGGTTCGTTGCTTTGCAGGCGTCTCATGACCCAACTAGGTAACGTCATCAGCGCAGTAATGAATGTAGGGAATGAAACGTCTGCAAGGAAACCACCAAGCTCAGAAATCAGCAGGGACCCCCACAGTTCAACCCCGAGCACTAAAGACCCTCTTCTGTAGAGTATTTTATTAAATTTTATTTATTTAATAGATGTATTCATTCCATCTGTACACCGCCCGTCTCGTCTAGAAGTGATGGATTCACATTCTCTTTGACCGCCTAAAATAAAAATTTGGTTTTTGTTTTTTTAAAAAAAGTGGCCTGTTTTTAAAATTTATATCCTGCTTTGCAAAAGACCCTTATTTTCCTCGACTTACAGCAGCCCATTTAGCGACCGTCCGAAGTTGCAATAGCACTGAAAAAGGCGAGTCATGAGCGTTTTTTCACACTTAACGACCATTGCGGCATCCCTGTGGTCACCTACATGATCGATATTTCGACGCTTGGCCACTGTTTCATATTTATGACGGTCGCAGTATGTCCCCATCCCCCCCCCGGGGTCACGTGATCCTCTTTTGCGACCTTCTGACAGGCAAAGTCACGGAGGGAAGCCGGATTCACAAAGTGACCAAGTTTAACGACGGCAGTGATTCACTTAATAACTGTGACAAGAAAGGTCTCAAAATGGGGCCAAACTCCCTGAGCAAACGTCTCGCTTGGCAGCGTAAATTCTGTGCTCAGTTGTCGTCGTAAGTCGAGGACCGCCTGTATGCCCCTTTTATTATTTATACAAATATATAAACAATATATATATATATTTATACGGCATAGGGTTTCCTGCCTAGGCAGGGGGTTGGACTAGATGACCTCCCGGGTCCCTTCCAACTTTGCTATTGTATTGTATACAAATAATTCAAGATGGCAGACGTGCCTAAAGCTCCCTCCCTCCCTCCTCTTCCTTCTCGTCCTATTTTTCACCTCCACAACAACCCTGTGAGGGAGGCCAGCCAGCCGGCTTTCCTGCCTAAGGCAGGATTGGAACTCAGGGTTTTCTGGTCTGGGGCCTGTGCTTACTCACAAGGAGGCTTGGAGACGCCTGTTGAGAGATCGAATTCTGGAACAATCCGTGGATCTTCGATCTGGAGGAGCCTCAGGATGTTTGTGCTTTTGATTCTAGTCTTCTAGATGAATTGTGTCTTCGCCACAAATAGCCAGTTTAAGACCTGTGGACTTCAACTCCCAGAATTCCCCAGCCAGGAATTCTGGGAGTTGAAGTCCACAGGATTTAAATTGGCCATGGTTGGACATCCCTGCATCTGGTTCTCACACCCCTCCCCACAACCTCCCTCTTTCACACACCCCCTCACCCCTTTCTCTCTCTGTTTCATTCTTTCTCTTTCTCTTTCCCTATCTCTGTTTCTGTTCCTTTCTCAGTCTTTCTTTTTCCCTCTCCCTCTTTCTTTCGTTCTTTCTTCTTTCTCTCGCTTTTGCGCTCTCTTTTTCTTTCTCTTTCTCTGTTTTCCATATCTCTCTTCTTTTTCTTTCTTGCTGTCTCTTTCTCTTTCTCAGCCATTCTTTTTCCTTCTCCCTCCCTCTTTCTTTCTTTCTTTCTTTCTTTCTTTCTCCCACTTTCTTTTTCTTTCTCTTTTCTTATCTCTTTTTTCATTTTCTTTCTTATTGTCTCTTTCTCTTTCTCAGTCTTTCTTTTTCCTCCCTCCTCCCTCTCCCTTTCTCTCTCTGTCTTTCATTCATTCATTCTCCCACTTTTTCTTTTTCTTTCTCTTTTCCCATCTCTTTTTTCATTTTCTTTCTTATTGTCTCTTTCTCTTTCTCGGTCTTTCTTTTTCCTCCTCCCTGCCTCCCTGCCTCCCTTCCTCTTTCTTTCTTTCTTTCTTTCTTTCTTTCTTTCTTTCTTTCTTTCATTCTTTCTTTTTTCTTTCATTCTCTCGCTTTCGCTCTTATTCTTTTTCTTTCTTTCTCATTTCCTGTCTCTTTTTTCTTTTTCTTTCTTGCTCTCTGTTTTTCAGTCTTTCTTTTTCCTTCTCTCTCCCTCCCTCTTTCCCTCTTTCTTTCTTTCTCTTTCTTTCTCTTTTTCTTTTTCTTTCTCTTTTCCTGTCTCTCTTTTCTTTTTCTGTTTTTCTCTTTCTCTCTTTCTCTCTCTCCCTCTTTTTCTTCCTCTCTCGCTCTCTCTCTTGCGCTCTCTCTCTCTCTCTCTCTCTCTCTCTCTCTCTCTCTCTCTCTCCTTCCTGCTTCCCACCCTCATTCTCTCCCTTCCTGCTTCCCACACTCACAACCAACCTCACACACAAGAGTCCCGTAGCCCGTCTTGGCGCAACATGGGCCGATTTGCCTTGGCAAGGCCTTGGGTTCTTCTAAATAAACCGAGGAGGCAAGGACAGGGGCTGGGGGCTTCCTGGCCAGAAACACGATCCCCCCCCCCTCCGTCCCTCCCTCCTCTGCTCTCCAACCTATTCATCTAAATATTACAGGGGTATTTTAAACTTGCAACAGCTGACATGGAGTGCAACAGAGGCTGTCATGCAGGAACGAGAGTGTGTGTGTGTGTGTTTCAGGGAAAATGTTGGACTTGGCTCAGGAATAGAAGTACTTGATTTTTTTTTTTAAAGTAAACATTGGCTTTGATGACCAACAAATGGATTTTATTTTACCTCTTAGTTTTCTTTCAAACACTGGACACTTTCGTTTCTTTTTCCTTCCTTCCTTCCTTCCTTCTCATATTCCCCCTATCCTATTTTCTTTCCTTATTCATCCATCTATCCTCCTCTCTGTTTCTGTCTCTTTTTTCTTTCCTTCCTTCCTTCCTTCCTTCTTTCTGTCTTTTTCTTTCTTTCTTTTCCTCCCTCCCCCCTCCCTCCTTCCTTCCTTCTCATATTCCCCCTATCCTATTTTCTTCCCTTATTCATCCATCTATCCTCCTCTCTGTTTCTGTCTCTTTTTTCTTTCTTTCTTTCCTTCCTTCCTTTTTTCTTTCTTTTTCTTTCTTTCTTTTTCTCCCCCTCCCTCCTTCCTTCCTTCTCATATTCCCTCTTTCCTATTTTCTTCCCTTATTCATCCATCTATCCTCCTCTCTGTTTGTCTCCTTTCTTTCTTTCTTTCTTTCTTTCTTTCTTTCTTTTTCTTTCTTTCTTTCTTTTTCTTTCTTTCCCTCCCCCCTCCCTACCTCCTTCCTTCCTTCTCATATTCCCTCTTTCCCATTTTCTTCCCTTATTCATCCATCTATCCTCCTCTCTGTCTGTCTCCTTTCTTTCTTTCTTTCTTTCCTTCCTTCCTTCCTTCCTTCCTTCCTTCCTTCCTTCCTTCTTTTTCTTTCTTTCTTTCTTTCCCTCCCCCCTCCCTCCTTCCTTCCTTCTCATATTCCCTCTTTCCTATTTTCTTCCCTTATTCATCCATCTATCCTCTCTGTTTCTGTCTCTTTCTTTCTTTCTTTCTTTCTTTCCTTCCCCCCTCCATCCTTCCTTCCTTCTCATATTCCCTCTTTCCTATTTTCTTCCCTCCATCTATCCACCTATCCATCCTCTCTGTCTCTGTGTCTGTCTCTCTGTCCTTTCTTTCCCTCTTTCTTTTTCTTTTTCTCTTTCATTCTTCCTTCCATCTTTCCTTCCTTCCTTCCTTCCTTCCTTCCCCCCTCCCTCCCTCCCCCACTAAATGAATTTTGCCTCACTTTATGAACTTCCTTGCCACAGTTAAGTGAATAATTGCAGTGGTTAAGTCAGTATAACACGGTTGTTAAGTGAATCTGACTTCCCCATTGGCTTTGCCTGTCAGAAGGTTGCAAATGGGGATTGCGAAACCCCCGACGACCGTCATAAATGGAAACCAGTGGCCCAGCGTCTGAATTTCGATCACATGGCCATGGGGATGCTGCAACGGTCGTAATTGTGAACAATGGTCATAAGTCACTTTTTTCAGTTGTAACTTTGAACCGTCACTGAATTAACGGTTGTAAGTCGAGGACTACATCTACCATTTCAGAATTTGTAAGCGTGTTTCTAACTTTGTAACTGCAAATTCTCCTCTGATTGAAAAAATTCTTTTTTTTTCTCCTTAAAATATTGGTAGTCCTCAAGATATGACCGTCACAGAGCCTGCCCATTACGGTCATAAGTCAGCTATTAAGGGATGTAAAGCAGGATGGGACGTGACTGACTCCAATCTTAGGAGCTTTATTCTGGCGGTTGTTAAGTGAGCAAAGTGGCCCTAAAACAAAATCAGAGGTCGTTAAGCGAAACAATTTATTTTGCTATAGGGTTTTGGGTTTTTTTTGGCTGAAAAATCACAGGAAAATTCAACTTTGATCAAAAACATACCAAAATGTGAGAGTGGGACAATGCAAACAGCCGTAATATTTGTCATATCAATCTTTCGCAACTTTGAACGGTCGTTAAGCAGCCGGTCATAAGTTGAGGACTTGTGTTTTCTGTTTCTAAGCTCCTCATCTCCCTCCCACCCAAGACCCCTCACTTCCCCTTTCCCATGATGCTGGCCGCCTTGTCTACAGGTAGTCCTCGACTTATGACCACAAGGGAGCCCCAAATGCCTGTCGCTAAGTGAGACATTTGTTAAGTGGAATGACGACCTTTCTTGCCACGGCTGTTAAGTGAATCCCTTCAGTTGTTCAGTTAGTGACGTAGTTGTCAAGTGAATCTGGCATCCCTGTCGACTTTTCTTGTCGGGAGGTCGCAAAACGGGATTGCGTGACCCCGGGGGCACTGCGACCGTCGTAAAAGTGAGTCAGTCGCCAAGCGTCCAAATTTTAGATCACGGTTTGTCAGTGCGAAAAACGCTCCCAAGGTCCCCCTTTTCCCCCAAGTGCAGTTTGGTCAGTAAGCGAACGGTTGTAAGTCGAGGCCCGCCTGTAATTCGCCCGGCCTCTCGTTTCAGCAACAAATCTCTCGTCCTTCCCAAGAAGAAAAAGTCGAAGAAAAAATAGAGGAGGAGAAAGCCGAGAAAACTGAGAAAAAGGAGGAGGAGAAAAGAGATGAGGAGGAAAAAGACGAGAAGGAGGAATCCAAGTAAGTCCGTCCGCGGTGGGGCTGGGGGGGGTGGGGGCAGGAGGCCTGTCGGTTACCTCACAGGTGTGTTTGTGTGCGCAGGTGTGCTCAGGTGTGGGCGTCTGCAGTAACGTTCCCTTGGTGGCATAAAAAGGCCTTCGAAAGAATCCTGGTTGATTACAGGGAAGGTAGCACAAGCCCAGGGAGTCCTCTACTTAAGACCACCCTTGAGCCCAAGCTTTATGTTGCTAAGTGAAGCACTTGGGAAGCGAGTTTTGCCCCGTTTTACGACTTTTCCTTGCCAGGGGCCCTTGGTGCTCTCTGAGCTCGGTGGTTTTCTTGTAGATGTTTCATAACCAAACTAGGCAACATCATCAGTGCTAGAAGGGGGGAGGAGGAAGAGAAGGAAGCAATAGCAATAGCAATAGCAGTTAGACTTATATACCGCTTTATAGGCCTTTCAGCCCTCTCTAAGCGGTTTACAGAGAGTCAGCATATTGCCCCCAACAACAATCCGGGTCCTCATTTCACCCACCTCGGAAGGATGGAAGGCTGAGTCAACCCTGAGCCGGTGAGATTTGAACCGCTGACCTGCTGATCTAGCAGTAGCCTGCAGTGCTGCATTTAACCACTGCGCCACCTTGGCTCTTCTGAGAGTAGGAGTAAGAGTAGGAGAAAGATTGTGGGGCCCTTGGTTCTCTCTGAGCTTGGTGGTTTTCTTGCAGACTTTTCATAACCCAACTAGGTAACATCATCAGTGCAAGAAGGGAGGGTTTGCAGAGGGAAGGAAGGAGAGGAGGAGGAGGAAGAGGAGGAGGAGGAAGAAGAAGAGGAGGAGGAGGAGGAGGGAGGGTTTGCGGAGGGGGAGGAAGAAGAGGAGGAGGAGAAGGAGAATGGGCTCCTTTGTGCTCTCTGAGCTCCTCCTCCTCCTCCTCCTCCTCCTCCTCCTCCTCCTCCTCCTCCTCTTCTTCCTCCTCCTGGCACTGATAATGTTCTCTAGTTGGGTCACGAAACATCTGTAAGAAAACCACCAAGCTCAGAGGGCACCAAGGACCCCACAGTTCAACCCTGAGCAACGCAGGGTTTCTCTTCTCTTCCGTTGGTATCAAAAAGTCCCTTTCATCCAATCCAGAATTCCTCGCCGGGTCGGTCTGCCCCTCGGAGCCCCTGCCAGAGATTCCTCCAGCTTGCCAGCCGGAGCTAGTAATGATCACGTAGCTCACGCCCTTTCGTACCTCAGCCGCCCGTCCGTGTCTCTCTCGCCATCCAGGTCACGCCGACCCAGCCGTCCCTGACTCTTTCCCCCCTTCCCCCTCCCTTTGTGTCCCCCCCAGGGAAAATATCAAGGAAAAGGAGAAGATCGAAGCTCAGCCCGAGGAGTCCGAGGAGCGGGAGGTCACAGCTCCGAGGGGGCGTAAGACGGCCAACAGCCAAGGCCGACGGAAGGGCCGGGTCACCCGATCGATGACGAACGAAGCCGCGGCGGCGAACGCGGCCGCAGCGGCCACCGCTGAAGAGCCGCCCCCTCCTTTGCCACCCCCGCCCGAACCTTGTAAGTCAAGGGGGCCCCGAGAACGGCCCCTCACCACCTCGGTCGATATCTCTGTTTCTCCCGCAATGTGCCTTCTGCCAATCCTGTTTCTTGGTTCCCACAATTCTTCCCGGGATGCGCTTGAGTTCGGGAAGCGGTACAGGTCCGTCCTCGGCTTACGAGCATGACGTTGCTAAGTGAGAGACCTGTCGAGGGAGCTTCCCCTCCCCTCCCACTCCCCGATTTATCGTGAGATCGCTTCCGTCGTTAAGTGAGTCGCCCGGTTGTTGAGTGAATCCAGCTTCCCTGTTGACTTTGCTGGACAGGAGGTCGCAACAGGAAATCGCGTGACACCCTCCCCCCTTCCGGGACACTGCGACCGTCGTAAATAGGAATCGCTTGTCGAGCATTTCAAATGCAGATCATGTGACCACAGAGAGGTGGTGACCCTCGCAAATGTGTCTTTTTTTAAGTACCGTTGTAACTTTGAACGGTCGCTAAAAGAATTGTTGTAAGTTGAGGACTATCTCTGCAGGTAGGCCCCGAATTAATGACCACAATTGAGTACAACCTTCCATTGTTACCAAAAAACTCCACAGTTGTTAAGTGAGTTTGGCCCCATTTTATGATCTTTCTGGTCATAGCTGCTGAGCAAAACTCTGCATTGGTGACAGGAAGGGCATCCGGTCATTAAACACAGGTAGTCAGTCAGTCAGTTTATTTAATGACCGTTTAATGAAGTTACAACGGCACTGAGTATCAACTTATGACCGTTTCCCCCCCCTTTACGACCGTTGTAGCATCCCCGCAGGCACGTCATCTAAGTTCAGACGCTTGGCAAGCACTCTACATGGGGGCAGCCCTTGAAGAGTATTCGGAGACTTCAACTCGTCCAGAACGCAGCCGCGCGAGCGATTGTGGGTGCACCTCGGTACACCCACGTTACACCTATCCTCCGCGAGCTGCACTGGTTACCGATCAGTCTCCGGATACACTTCAAGGTGCGAGTCGTAACTTATAAAGCCCTTCCTGGTATTGGATCTGGGTACTTGAGAGACCGCCTGCTGCCAATTACCTCCCACAGACCCATTAGATCACACAGGGTCGGCCTCCTCCGGGTTCCGTCTACCAGCCAATGCCACCTGGCTATTACACGGGGGAGGGTCTTCTCTGTGGCAGCTCCGGCCCTTTGGAATGAACTCCCCGCAGGGATTCGGACCCTCACCTCTCTCCAGGCCTTCCGAAAAGCCGTCAAAACCTGGCTTTGCCGGCAGGCCTGGGGGTGATGAGTTCCCTCCCCTCTCGACATGTATGGTTGTGCGACTGTTGCCTACTTTTATTATTTGTATTTTGTCTTTTATGTTCCCCCTTTTTTCCCCCTTTGAATTGTTCGCTGCCCTGAGTCCTCCCGGAGAAGGGCGGAATACAAATAATAAAATTCTATTCTATTCTATTTATGACGGTCACAAGGTTCCTGCCGTCACGTGATCGCCAAAAAAAGTGACTTACGGCGAATTCTCACACTTATCACCATTGTAGCATTCCCCCGGGGTGATGCTTGGCAACTGACTCCTATTTGCGACGGTCGCAGTGTCCCCGGGGTCAGCTGTGACACCTTTTGCCAGATTCACTTAATGACTGGCTTTCTGACTTGACAACGGAAGCATTCACAAATGTGGCAAAGCAATGTTAATGACCGCGTTTCTCGCTTAATAACAAGTAAAATTCTATTCTATTCTATTTATGACGGTCACAAGGTTCCTGCCGTCACGTGATCGCCAAAAAAAGTGACTTACGGCGAATTCTCACACTTATCACCATTGTAGCATTCCCCCGGGGTGATGCTTGGCAACTGACTCCTATTTACGACGGTCGCAGTGTCCCCGGGGTCAGCTGTGACACCTTTTGCCAGATTCACTTAATGACTGGCTTTCTGACTTGACAACGGAAGCATTCACAAATGTGGCAAAGCAACGTTAACGACCGCGTTTCTCGCTTAATAACTGAAGTGATTCACTCAACGACCGTGGCAGGAAAGGTGGCAAAATTGGGCGAAGCACACTTCACACACGTCCCCCAGCTGAGTAGCACGAATTTTGAGCTCCATTGAAGTCGTAAATCGAGGACTGACTATACAGATGGACAAGAAGGAAAACATTTAATTGCAGGAGACAGTTTGATCAGTCTAAATTATTTCACTTTTGTGGTTTCTGGTCTTTTTTTCTTTTAGTAAAAAAAAACAGGAGAGTTTCCAGGCAACCTTGCTTGAAATTCTCAATTTTTTTCTCCTTAAAAATAAGAAACTAGCTAACAAATGTGGTTAGTTTATCTTCTAGCAAATAACATTGCCCGGGTATTTATAGATGTTGAAGCATTTCTCTGACAGGGAGCCATTGAGAAGGGCCTTTCTTCCCCCTACTCCCATGCCCATCATCCCTGCCCTCTCCCTTCCCCCTCCCATGCGCTCCTCTTTGGTCCACTGTAGGGCAAGCGTCATGTCTGGCTTTCCAGAGGAAGCTGCAAAGGAACCGACATCACAAACTGTTGCTGCTCTAGGACGCAGCACTCGCTCTCCTTAATGGCCCAGGCTCTCCCTTCTCCCTCCCATGACGTCACAAACAATTGCCAGTGTAGGACGCCGCACTCACTCTCCTTAACGGTCCAGGCATTCCAGAGTTATGCTGGAACACCCACACACACACCCACACAGACACCCACCCACACACACACACAAACACCAGGGGTGTCTTACCCCCACAGTATTTGTTTCCAAAGAGTAAGACATCTGTATACCAAGTTTAGTTGAAATTGCTCGAGGCGTTCCAGAGTTATGCTAGATATATACATACATACAGCCTATATATATATATTAATATATAAAAATAATATATTTATATTATTTATATATATAAATAATAAATAAAATAATAAAAGAAAGAAGATATATAGATAGGTGGATGGATGGATGGATGGATGGATGGATGGATGGATGGATAGATAGATAGATAGATAGATAGATAGATAGATAGATAGATGATAGATAGATATAGATGAATAGATAGATATAGATGAATAGATAGATATAGATGAATAGATAGGAGATAGAGATGAATAGATAGGAGACAGAGATGAATAGATAGATAGATAGATAGACAGACAGACAGACAGACAGACATAGAATAGATATATAGATATATAGATATAGATGAATAGATAGGAGATAGAGAGATGAATAGGTAGGTAGATAGGTAGATAGAAATAGAATAGATATATAGATACAGATGAATAGATAGGAGATAGATGAATAGGTAGGTAGGTGGATAGGTAGGTAGGTAGGTAGGTAGATAGATAGATAGATAGATAGATAGATAGATAGATAGATAGATAGATAGATGATAGATATAGATGAATAAATATATAGATATAGATTAATAGATAGAGAGATTGAGAGGGAGATGAATAGGTAGGTAGGTAGTAGGTAGATAGATATAGATGAATGAATAGATGATAGATAGATAGATAGGTAGATAGATAGATAAAAAATAGATAGATAGATAGATAAATAAGATAGATAATAGATTAAAACATCGCCCAGATGGTCTCTGAATGAATTTCTTGTCCTTAAACCCACCTGAAAAACAGATGGCCGATAAATAAATAAATCACTGTGGAGTGGATCCCTGCATGCACTCACAGGTAGTCCTCGATTTACGACCACTATAAAGCCATAAATGTCCTCTATTAAACGAGAGAGAGTTCACTGGGTTTTGCTCCGTTTTACGACCTTTCTTGCCAGGGTTGTGAAGTGAATCATCTCAGTTGTTAGTAACACGGTCCTTAAGTGAATCTGGCTTCCCCATGGCTTGTCAGAAGGTTGCAAAAGGGGATTGCATGACCCCCACCCCACCCCCTGGGACATTGCAACCGACATAAACAACGAATCAGTTGCCAAGCGCGTGAATTTTGATCATGGGGATGCTGCAATGGTCGTTAAGTGTGAAAAATGGTCATAAGTCATATTTTTTCAGTGTTGTTATAATTTTGAACGGTCATTGAAGGCAAAGATGTAAATCGAGAATTAACTGCATTGGAATTAGGATTGGGATTGAGATTGGATTAAATTGGATACGATTGCATCGAATTGAATATCGAATTGAAAGGAATTTGTCTCCAGTACAGAAGCTCTCACTGCACATACCAAGCAAAACAACAACAACAACAACAACAACAACAACAAAAACATAGTAATACCAATAAAAGGGGGGAGTAAAGAAGATAATAATGGAGATTCTCCGTCCTCCAAGGTCATGGTTGTCCCAACGGTCTTATTTTCAAGAGGCAACTGGGCTTGTTTTTTCTTCGAAGACGTTTTGATTCTCATCCAAGAAGCTTCTTCGGCTCTGACCGGAATTGTGTGTGTATGGGGGTGCGAAATGGAAGGATATTATAAACTGGCTGGATACCCGTTCTTCACTACAAAACTTTGTGATTGGGCTTGGTTAATATGAGGCAACTGGCAGTTGGAACAGAGTTCTTTTCAGATGGGGAGGGGGAGTAGAATGTCTAAACTCCCAGCCTGCAGGCTGGATGAGTGGCCACGCCCACGCCCGGTTTAGCGAAGGGAGCGTGTTAATATAAAGGCAACTGGCAGTTGGAACAGAGTTCCTTTCAGATGGGGAGGGGAAGTAGAATGTCTAAACTCTCTGCCCACAGGCTGGATGAGTCACGTGCTGGCCACGCCCATGCCCGGTTTAGCTAAGGGATCCTGTTAATATAAAGGCAACTGGCAGTTGGAACAGAGTTCTTTTCAGATGGGGAGGGGGAGTAGAACTCCTTAGGATCAGAGCATGTTAATTAGTACAAAAATTACTAATGATCGGATGGTCATTTCGAAAAATCCTTTCTTAACGAGCACCTAGAAGCCAAGAGAAACGTACGTGCCAAATTTCAAGTTTGTAGGCTTTACGGTTCTGGAGATTTCGTGATGAGTGAGTGGTATTTGGCTTTTATATATATATAGATGACCAGCTGTCTGCCAGTAGAGGTAGTGGAGATAGTGACAGATTTCATTTTCCTGGGCTCCAAGATCACTGCAGATGGGGACTGCAGCCGAGAAATGAAAAGAGTCTTGTTCCTGGGGAGGAAGGCGATGGGAAATCTAGACAGCATCCTAAAAAGCAGAGACCTCACCCTGCCAACACAAGTGTGTCTAGTTAAGGCTGTGGTTTTCCCAGTTGCAATGGATGGCTGTGAAGGTTGGACCATAAGGAAGGCTGAGTGCCAAAGAATGGAGGCCTTTGAACTCTGGTGCTGGAGAAGACTCCTGCATTGAGTCCCTTGGACTGCAAGGCCATCCAACCGGTCAGTCCTAGAGGAGATCCACCCTGGCTGCTCTTTAGAAGGCCAGATCCCGAAGAGGGAACTCAAAGACTTTGGCCACCTAATGAGAAGGAAGAAGGACTCCCTGGAGAAGAGCCTCATGCTGGGAACGATGGAGGGCAAGAGAAGACGAAGGGGACGGCAGAAAAGGAGGTGGCTGGATGGAGTCACTGAAGCAGCCGGCGTGAGCTTCAATGGACTCCAGGGGATGGGAGAGGACAGGAAGGCCTGGAGGAACGTGGTCCATGGGGTCGCGATGGGCCGGACACAACTTCGCAACTAATAACAACAATATACAGTACATACAGGATGCCTGTCTGGCTGGGGAGTTCTGGGAGTTGAAGTCCACGGGTCTCCAAGTTGCCAGGGCTGGACTCCCTCCGTTGCCTGGGTCCTCCAAGGACATAAATCTCCCAGACAGTCTCCTGGCCGATGGCCTTTTCTGGCTTGAGCTCCCGGCCTCCTCCCGCAGGCAGGAGAAGGGGATTTCTCCTCCTCCTCCTCCTCTGCTCACTCTTGTTTTTCTTTTTTCTTTTTTCCCCTTCCTTTTTTTTCCCTTTTGTTTTTGATGTAATAAGAACTGACGCCCTCCCGCTGTCAGCGGGCAGGGTTCCCAAGCGGCCGGCCGGAGCAGGCCTTCCTGTAAACAGATTAATAGATTATGCGGAAAGCACGAAGTCTGGCCTTTTACGCCATCTGACCGGCTCTCCTCTCTTTCCCTCTCTCCCCCTCTCGCCTCTCTCGCTCCGTCCCTCCCTCCCCACCTTCTTCCAGCTTCTGCGGAGCCAGTGGAGACCTCGCGCTGGACGGAAGAAGAGATGGAGGTGGCAAAGAAAGGTAAACCTGAGGCAGGGAGAAAGCCCTTCCCTCCCTCCCTCCCTCCCTCCCTCCCTCCTTGCCTCTTTCCTTTCCTCTTTCTCCTTCCTTCCTTCCTCTGTCCTTCCTTTTTCCTCCCTTTCTTTTCTTCCTTTCTCTTTCTTCCTTCCTCTTCTCTTTTCATCCATCCTCTCTCCTTCTTCTCTTTTCCTCTTTCATTCTTTTTTTCTTTCCTTCCTTTCTTCCTTTCTTCTCTTCCTTTCCGTTCCATACTTTCTCTTCCTTCCTTTTCCTTCCTTCCTTCCTAACCTCTTCCTTCCTTCCTTGCTCTTCTCTTTTCCTTTTACTCCCTCCCTTCCTCTTCCATTTTCCTCTTTCATTCTTTCTTTCCTTCCTCTTCTCTTTTCCCCTTTCTTCCTTCCTTCTTTCCTTTCCTTCCGCTCCACTCCCTCCCTTCTTTCCTCCCTCTCTCTCTCCCTCCCTCCCTTCTTTCCTTTCCTTCCTTCCTCCCTCCCTTCCTCCCCCCCTCTCTTCCTCCCTTCCTCTTCTCTTTTACTCTTTGTTTCATTTCTTTCTTTCCTTCCTTCCTGTTTCCCCTTCCTTCCTTTTCTTTCTCCCTTCCTCTTCTCTTTTTCTTTTCCTTTCTTTCCTTCCTTCCTTTCTCTTCTCTTTTCCTCTTCTTTCCATTCTTTCCTTTCTTTCATTCTTTCTTTCCTTCCTCTCTCCCTCCCTCCCTTCATCTTTTCTTTTTCTCTTCCTTTCCTTTCTTTCTTCCTTCCTTCCTCTTTTCTTTTCCTCTTCCTTCCATTCTTTCCTTTCTTTCTTTCCTTCTTTCCTTTCTCCCTTTCTTCGTCTTCTTTTTTCCTCTTTCTTTCCTTTCTTCTTTCTTTCTGTTTCTTTGTTCCTTCCTTCCTCCTCTCTTTTCTCCTTCCTTCCTTCCTTTTTTCCTTTCCTCCCTTCCTCACCCTTGCCCTCCCAGTTTGTTTCTTTGTTTGAAGTCTTTCTGGAGCCCAAGAACCCCCTGTGACCCAGAGTTCCGGAGGCTCCTTTCCTTTCCCTGGCAAGTGCAGGCAGGGCGGCCTTCCTGGGATCCGGCATCCTCAGGGGAGCTCTGCCGATGGGCTGGACCACCCCCCCTTCCCCGCCCCCCCCCCCCCGTCCCAAGTAGGTCAGCCCCACTCTTGTGGGAGGTTTTGTCAAGCCTCGTTAGCTCTCCCGGGGTTGAGGCCAGGTCCTTTTCGTGCAGGAATGGGGCCTCGGTGGCTTCCAGGCCCCCTCCCACTCGGGTTGATGGGAGCCATCTGTGGCTGCCCCTTCCCGAAGGACTTCGGAATACTCTCCCAAGGAAAGGAAAGCGGGGAGTTTCCACTCCCACCAAGGGGGTTTGGCCTTCGTCCCTAAGGAATCAGAATAAGAACAGATTAATAGAACAGCAGGGTTGGAAGGGACCTCGGAGGTCTTCTAGTCCAGCCCCCTGATCAAGCAGGAGACCTATACCATTCCAGGCAAATGACTGCCCAGTCTCTTCTTAAAAACCTCCACAGATGGGGGAGGGAGGGAGGGAGGGAGGGAGGGAAGGAAGGAAGGAAGGAAGGAAAGAAAGAAAGAAATAACTGACTTGGAAAGGACTTCGGAGGTCTTCTAGTCCAGCCATCTGATCAAGCAGGAGACCTATACCATTCCAGGCAAATGACTGCCCAGTCTCTTCTTAAAAACCTCCACAGATGGGGGAGGGAGGGAGGGAGGGAGGGAAGGAAGGAAGGAAGGAAGGAAGGAAGGAAGGAAGGAAGGAAGGAAGGAAGGAAAGAAAGAAATAACTGACTTGGAAGGGACCTCGGAGGTCTTCTAGTCCAGCCCTCTGATCAAGCAGGAGACCTATACCATTCCAGGCAAATCACTGCCCAGTCTCTTCTTAAAAACTTCCACTCATGGGGGAGGGAGAGAAGGAAGGAAGGAAGAAAGGAAAGAAGGAGGGAAGGAATAACTGACTTGGAAGGGACCTGGGAGGTCTTCTAGTCCAACCTCCTGCTCAGGCAGGAAACCCTATACTAATTCCGGCAAATGGTTATCCAGAGATGGAGAAGGAAGGATGGAAGGATAGCAGAATAACCGAGCTGGAAGGAACCTTGGAGGTCATCTAGTCCAAGCACCTGCTCAAGCAGGAGACCCTAGACCAGGGGTGCCAAATTCAATTTCATTGAGTGCGGCATCAGGGTTGTGTTTGGTCTTGGAGAGGGGAGGGGCCAGGGGGTATGTAGCCAGCTCGATGTCACTCATGTCGTGGGCACCTGTGGGGGCCAAGAGCTAAGGCAGGACTTCCCTCAGACCCTCCCTCACTCTCATTATAATCTTCCTTCCTTCCTTCTTTCCTTCCTTCCCTCTTCCTTCTCCTTCCTTCCTTCCTTCCTTCCTTCCTTCCTTCCTTCCTTCCTTCCTTCCTTCCTTCCTTCCTTTTCCCTTCCCTTCCCTCTTCCTTCTCCTTCCTTCCTTTTCCCTTCCCTCTTTCTTCTTCCTTCCTTCCTTCCTTCCTTCCTTCCCTCTTCCTTCTCCTTCCTTCCTTCCTTTTCCCTTCCCTTCCCTCTTCCTCCTCCTTCCTTCCTTTTCCCTTCCCTCTTCCTCCTCCTCCTTCCTTCCTTCCTTTTCTCTTCCCTTCCCTTCCCTCTTCCTCCTCCTTCCTCCTTCCTTCCCCTCTTTCCTTCTTTTCCCTTCCTTGCTCTCTTCCCATCTTCTCTCTCTCTCTCTCTCTCTCTCGCTCTCTTCTCTTCTCTTCCCCTGTCTCTCCTTGCATGCTCAAATGCAAAAGGGGAAGAAACATTTCTCCTTTTGTTTTGTTTTTAGTTTGTTTGGATTAAAAAAAAATGAAAACGGAGCGGTGGGAGTGGGGTGGGGGGGGCATGAGCTGTGAAGGGTCTCCTGCAGCCCTCTGCCAGCGGAAATGGGGCCCGTTTTTGCTGGCAGTAGCACCAGGGGCCGATCCTTTCCAGGGAAGCCCCGTGGGTCGGATCTGACCCCTGGGCCCTTGAGTTTGACCCTCCTGCCCTAGATATCCCATTCCAAAGAGATGGGTGTCCAGCCTCTTCTTAAAATCCTCCAGTGCACCCACAACTTCTGGTGGCAAGCTGTTCCACTGGTTAATTGTTCTCACTTGTTAGGAAATTCCTCCTTCCTTCCCGGTTGCTTCTCTCCTTGATTGGTTTCCATCCATTGCTTCTTCATTTCATTTCATTTCATTTCACTTCGGGCAGCTTACAGAAATGAAAACTATTAAAAAGGGATTAAAACAATAAGATACAACAAGATTAAGAAGAAACACAACATGCACCCAATCAAAGGGGGGCTGGACCTCAATCCAGAGGTCAACAGCCCCAGGCCTGCCGGAAAAGCCAGGTTTTAATAGCTTTATGGAAGGCCATGAGAGTGGGTAGGGCCCGGATCTCTGGGGGCAGCTCATTCCATAGGGCCGGAGCGGCAACAGAGAAGGCCCTGCTCCGAGGCGTCGCCAGCCGGCATTGTCCTGTTCTTGTCCTGTTTGATTGTCTTTTAAACATTGAAAAGTCTTCTTTTTTATGGAACTTTTTTTTTTGAAGAAGGAATCATTCCCAATAGACTTGTGCCAAAACCACTCCTTCCATAATACATTTTTATAGATACCCTCCGTTCAAGCCATTCGCTCTTAAGTCATCTTAAGGCCTCACTAATGTCTCTTAATTTAACAGACTTGGAAGGGACCTTGGGGGTCATCTAGTCCAACCCCCTGCCTAGGCAGGAAACCCTATATACCGTTTCAGACAAATGGCTATCCAACATCTTCTTAAAGACTTCCAGTGTTGGGGCATTCACAACTTCTGGAGGCAACTTCTGTTCCACTGGTTAATTGTTCTGACTGTCAGGAAATTTCTCCTTAGTTCTAAGTTGCTTCTCGCCTCGATTAGTTTCCACCCATTGCTTCTTTTTCTGCCCTCAGGTGCCTTGGAGAATAGTTTGACTCCCTCTTCTTTGGGGCAACCCCTGAGATATTGGAAGACTGCTATCATGTCTCCCCTAGTCCTCCTTTTCATTAAACTAGACATTCCCAGTTCCTGCAACCGTTCTTCATATGTTTTATTCTCCAGTCCCCTCATCCTCTTTGTTGCTCTTCTCTGCACTCTTTCCAGAGTCTCCGCATCTTTTCTACATCGTGGTGACCAGAACTCAGGGATTGCTCAGGGATCTTAGGAAGTCAAAGGGATGCTTCTTGTTCTGCCCTCAGGTGTTTCGGAGAATAGCTTGACACCTTTCTTCTTATAACAGAATAATGGAAGAGTTAGAAGGGACCTCAGAGGTCTTCTAGTCCAACCCCCTGCTTAGGCAGGAAACTCTATACCATTTCAGACAAGTGGCTGTCCAATCTCTTCGTAAAATCCTCCAGTGTTGGGGCATTCACAACGTCTGGAGGCAAGAAGTTCCACTGGAGAATTGTTCTCTCTCTCAGGAAATTTCTCCATACTTCTAGGTTGCTTCTCTCCTTGATTGTTTTCTACTTAAAAAAAAAATTTGGAGCCCAAATTTTTGTTGCTAAGTGAAACATTTGTTCAGTGAATTTTGCCTCGTTGGATGACCTTTCGTGCCTCATATGTTGTTAAGTGAATGACTGCAGTTGGTCAGACGGTCGCTAAGCGAATCCCACTTCCCCATGGACTCGGAAGGTCGCAAAAAGAGATCTTGTGACCCCTGGGAACACTGCGACCCGTCATAAATATGAGTCATTTGCCAAGGGTCTGAATTTTGATCGTGCAGTTGCTGCAACGGTCGTAAGTGTGAAATACCATCACGAGTCCCTCTACTGATCTGCTGTTGTAATTTTGAACGGTTGCTAAATGAACTGTCGTAAAGCGAGGCCTACTTGTGTCCCTTTCCCTTTGAGGCATCGCAATCGTGATGGTTGGCTCCAACCTTGGAGGTTTTCAAGAAGAGTTCCTATTTGAGCAACGGGTCAGACTAGAAGACCTCTAAGGCACCTTCCAACTGTTTTGACCGAGGCTTCCCGAGAGCCTGAAGCAAACTCCTTGTCCTGACAAAAACCCCTTTTATTAATTGACTCTGAATTCTGCTCCTTCACATCCAGCAAAGTCTTTCCAGGGAGGATTTACGGTCACAGACCTCATCTGGCTTGGAGAGCTGCCAGGCCGGTCTCTGCAAAACTTGGCCAGGAGTCTCAGAGAGCCACGAACCAATTAAGTGAACTAATTGCCTCCTGCAAACTCCACTCCCCTTTCGCTCCTCTTTTATGTCCTCTGGGAGGGGCCATTCACCGTCCACCTGTGGCCTCACTCCCAAGTCGATCCCTGTTCTTCAGCTCTTCCCTTCGTCTTGCAACTCTGCGCATATGCACACTGGGAACAGGCTCCAGCTGTTCTTCTGCCCCAGTCTTTAAGTCTTTAAGAAGAGATTGTACAAGCATTTCTCTGAAGTGGTGTAGGGTGTCCTGCTTGAGCAGGGGGTTGGACTAGATGACCTACAGGGTCCCTTCCAACTCTGTTATACTATTCTATTCATTCCACTTATTCTATTCTACTCTATTCTATTCTTTTCTTTCCACTAATTCAATTCAATTCAATTCTTTCCACTAATTCAATTATATTCTTTCCACTTATTCTATTCTATTCACTAATTCAATCCTATTCTTTCCACTAATTCAATTCAATTCAATTCTTTCCACTTTCAATTCTATTCTTTCCACTTATTCTATTCTATTCTATTCTATTCTGGTTTTTTCCACTAATTCAACTTAATTCAATTGAATTCAATTCTTAGCTGTAAAGACGGGAACCTTTAAATGAATGTCGTCCCGTCCCGTCCCCCCCCCCCGGTGGACGTTGCTTGTCGAAGAAGACAGTTGGAGGGACCCCTGAATTAAGGGATCTGTTCTGCCTTAGCAGCCCCCCCTACCCCCACCCCCCACCCCCAAAAAAAACCCGGGGATTGCAACAACATTTTGATAAGTGGCTATTTGCCTGCCACGATGGTGCAGTGTGCGATTTGCACAACTGGATCGTCTCAGGACTTGGAGAGAGCAGATCCCCGTTGCCGAGACGACCAGAAATATCTAAAAAACTGTTGCAGATAACTTTGGAGGTTGTTTTGGGATAGTTTCCCCCACCCATCTCTCTCTCTTTGCTTATGACTCATGGCCATCAATTCCCCCCTTCCTCCTCCTCTTGCTTCGTCTTGCTTTTTTTTTTTTCTTAATTCCTTTTTTTCTTCTTTCTTAAATCCTTTTCTCTCTCTCTCCCCCTCTCCTCTTTCCTGGATGATTGATTTACCTCCTTTCCCCCCCTTGGTGTCCAAGCGCAGATAGGTTTTGAAAG